>NC_046666.1:115206454-115211975 GCF_010883055.1 Belonocnema kinseyi | reverse complement strand
AGCCATCCATGGCGAGCACCCCAACACGTTAGATCAAAGTGAAGTGGATAGTGAGGCATCTAATATTTGGCTAAGAAAGGGTGTTCTGTATCCAGAGACGGAGGATTCGTCATTGCAATACAGGACAAGGTTGTCAGTACCAGGAATTATCGCAAACACGTGTTACATCAAGCCGTAGTTGACCGGTGCCGATTATGTGGAGATACCAACGAATCCATCCAGCGCATTATTGATGGCTGTCGCGTAATGGCTCAGAGAGAACCTATGCAACCAAGATCCACAAGTATAGCGAGTTAAGGCATGAAGTGAAGACCATATGGAGGAATGTGAATCATGCATCCATTCATCCCATTGTGATTTCGGCTACAGGTAATGTGCACGCAAGATGGACTGAACATCTTGAACATTTAGGAGTCAGTAGGGTATTGGCAGCAGCTCAGAAGGCGGTTTTATTAAATACCTGTCGCATTGTAAGAAACATTCTTGATCATAAGGAAGCGAGCGACTAAAAACCCGTGGAGTGCCAGATGGTAGCTCTAAGAAAGCATCCAGAGGTGACTTTTGTCACCTCCAAAGCTCGTGGCCGCTCGTAATTGTATACCTACAACATCATCGCAGGAGGTTTCAACCATCGTATTAAATTATTTGAATTAAGTTATAACATTCTAATCTCATCAGTCACTTGACTTAGTCCGTGGCTATGATGTATCACCGGGTTTACCCGAGTAGAAGTTTAATAATAAACATAATAAAACGTTCATTTAAGACAATATAAAGTTTTCTTGATCAGTTATTAAAGCGTAAAAAATTGTTATGTACAAAATGCCAGTTTTTATATACTTTAATTGAAAAAATGATTAATAAACAAATAGAGGAGACAGTAGTTTGGAGCGTCAAACTGAACGAAAAAAGTGAAATTTCTTTCACTGTGCGTCATGAGTACGGTACGTTTGTTTATAGAGTTTAATAGCTTATAGTGTGTTCATATATTAAATTAGGTTTGCAATAATATAATTATCTAATTAATTCAAAATCTCCTTTAAATTAAAATTTAAAAAAAATTATAAGGGGTATAATGCAGCGAGAAAAAAGCTTTCAAGATTTAGCAACAAATAAATGTTTGAACTGTATAAATGTATATATGATGTTCGGTTCAATTAAAATAAATATATACTTTATATTAAATAATATTAGATCTATTTTTTCATTTATTACCTTGCCATTGACTTTTTAACCAATTATTCCCTCAAACATTTTATGTACAATCACCATTACTTTAAAAAAATATTTTCTTAAAAACTTGAAATATTTTTGTCATTGAGGTCTTTAATATTATTAATTTTTCATTAGCTACATTAGTAATTTTTTTAACTTTAACAAATAATAAAGTCAATAATATCAGTACGATAAATCATAGAAATATTAAGTTCGAACTCGTTTCAAAATTTTATCTGAAAATTAAATTTTATTCATATTAAACTACAAATTTTCATGGCTTTTTCTTTTTTTTAATAATTAGTAATAGTTACGTTTTTTTCATATTTTTCTTCTGTTTATTTTCAAACATTATTAAGTTTTGAATTATTTTTGCTTTTTCTTGATGCAATTGAATGCAAAAGTCGGACCTACTTTTTGTGGCGCCATCTGTTGGATTAGTTTGACCGACAATTCCCTCCCGGATCGTAAAGAAAACAGAAAAGTGAGGGTGATGCATGGTGTTGATTGAAATTAACAAATTTTTGACGCCAAATACAGACTTCATTCAAAACAAAGGCATGAACGTAATCTGCTAAATGCTAAGCGTGAAAGAAATAGAAACTGTATGCTCTGTTATCTATATCTTCCACTCTTGCGAACTTTCTACATGCAATCTGCTGATCTGCTATCGTATGAAAGCGACCTAACGAGAATGATAGTATTACCGAGAATATAACCGAAAAATAAATTCTCTGAGGATTTATAAGAAACTCAGAATTTACTTTAATTAAAACAAAATTGCATTTTTTCGTAAACTTTTCGGTTGAAAATTCAACTCTTTTTTTTAAAGTTTATCTCTTTTATTTTAAAGTTTACCTGCTTTAGCAGAAATTAAATCTATTTTTGATAAAAATGCAACTGTTTAATTAGAAATTATGCTATCATACTATTTTCTTGAAAACTTAACCATTTCGTTCAGAATTTACTTTTTGTTTAAAATTTATATTGTGGTGTTGAACGATGAACTGAAATATTTTCTGTATGAAAGTTCCACTTATAAAAAAATGGGTTTTTTTTATTACAAATTCATCTGTTTTAGTACAAAATTGATCTTTGTTGGAGAAAAATGCAACTGTTTGGTAAAGAGTTGAACTATTTTGTTAAAAATCCATTCTTTTTGGTTGAAAAAATTTGTCTTTTTGGATTGAAAATTCCATTTTTTGTAGAAACTGATCTGTTTGTTACAAAAATTCAATTTTTGCTGTTACTTAGTTAACTGGGATCTTTTTTTGATGAAAACTTAACTTTTTTGTAATAAAAAATTCTTCTGCTTTAAGATAAAGTTTAAATTCTTTTATTAAATTGCAACTATTTGCTAGAGAATTCAACCATTTTGTTAAAAAGTCTTCATTTTTGGTTAAAAATTCGTCTTTTTGGATCGAAAATTCAATTTTTTTTGCACAAAATAATTTTTTATTAAAAAATTCATACTTTGATTATGAAAACTCGACTAAAATCTTTTTCAATCGAAAATTTAACTTTTTTTTCATCATTTATCTTTTTGATTTAAAACTTCATCTGTTATAGAAGAGATTTCATTTTTTGTATGAAAATACAACTTTTTGGTTAAAAATCGATCTTCTTAGCTTAATAATTCAACCAATATGTTTAAAACATTTGGTTGAATCGCTTTGTTGAGAAATCACTTTTTTGTTAAAGATTTATATTTTAATTTGAAAAGTTATCTCGCTGTTTGAAAATTTAATTAGCTTGTTGAAAATTAATGTTTTTAATAGAAAATTTACTACTTGGGTCAAAGTTAAACTACATTGTGAAATTTTTTTTATTGAAGGCATATGTCTGGTTGAAAATTGATCTGTTTAGTGGAAAATACATCTTTTTTTTTGTTTAGAATTCATTTTTTAACAGAAAATCTAACTACCCTACCGAAAAGAATCTTTGAGTATATACTAAAAATTCCTTAGGTCAAAGAAGCTCAGAGAAATTCTCCGTAGGCACTCAGGTAGATATTTTTAAAGGTCCAGGAAGCTCGTTTAAATGGTCTGAAGGCTTTAAAATTTCCTTTCCGAAATTGAAATAAGAATACGATCATAAATAACAAGCAGAGAGGCTATCTCAATAGAGTAGCCGACACTCAAGGGTCCTTTGTTAAACTTTGGGATTAAAATTTAAAAGTAGATTTTTTTAATTACATAATTAACAGCCTGAAACATAATAATTCGGAATCTACGGGTTTCGATGACTTCAGATATCTAACTTTTTTTTTAATGCTTAAAATTGGAATTAATATCACGTTTCTCGTAAATGGAATGAGATACGCCAAAAAGACAACATTTTTGAATTCAACTAGAAAATTGTATATCAGTATATAAGTTATAATTATAAATAAGTATAATGAGAAAATTCATCAATTAAAAAAAAATCTTAATAATTTGAAGAGAAATTTAAAAAGGGAGAGCGGATTAGCCACGACCAACTACTGTAAATAACTCTGCCCGCCCGGTACGTGACGAATACAAAAGGAACATTATATTACCGTCGCACCACTCTTAAAAGGACCACTAAAAGGATCTTGAAAAGGATCCAAATCTCTCAAATTATCTCCGAGACTATTTTTTATCAAATCGACTTTGTTTATAGACTCAAATGGGCCAGACTATTTCGCTAAAGAAAACTCAGAGATTTCTTTCGGTAGGATATTCCATTTTCTCAAGATTGATATTTTTTAGTTAAAAATTCGCTTTTTTGTTTTTTACTTGTTGGAAATTCGTCTTTTTGGTTTTAAAATTCTTTTCTTTTGTTGTATAAATTGAATTATTTTATTATTAAAATATAATTTATGACACTTTTTCGTTGGCTATTTGTCTTTTTAGGTTGAATATTCAATTATTATGTAAAAATTAAATAATTTTGTTAAAAATTATAGTATTTTGTTAAAGACTTATCTTTTAAAGTAGAAAAAACATTTAAAAAAATGAATTAATACATTTAAAAATTTCAAATTCGTATGAGAAACACTGTTTTTCCCGCTTATAAAATATTCTATGGTAAACAATCAGAGAATTTTGAAAATGTCACGCATCTAAGTTTTCTGGGAGTGGGGTCTTCTTATTCTACTTCGAGGTATTTATTAATTAATGTGAGGCAATTGATTTTTGAGGTTAGAGTTTCAGTCTAACAGTGCTAAATAATTAATGAGCTACTGTTTTGCATATTTTAAATTCCTGAGTATGTCTGAGCTAGAAAATAATTTATATCCAACCGTTGATATAACCTGAACAATAAAAATATTGTTAAAAATAATAAATTCTTTTAAATTCTCCTCAATTCTGTCATATTCTGGGTTCTATACCTGAACTTAAATTATCGGGAATTTAAGAACTCTAACCGTGAATAGTGATGGGACTGACAATGTTCTGACCGTCATTTACCCGCTACTCAGCGGTCATGAGTCGTAAATTGGTAAATGCGGTAAAACTCAAAATATGAAGAAATAAGTAATTAAACGTAATTAAATACATGTTTAAATCATTTTTGCACACAATCCAAATTAAGATACATAAATCATTGTAAGATAAAAAAAGAGACTGTAAATAATAATGAAATAAATGTTCGATGTGCAAAATAACCAACAAATCTCAAGCCTAACGCAGCGGGATTTTGAAAAAAGGAATGGCTAAGTTATAAAGAATTTAACGTGTAAATTAACAATTTTCAGAACAAAAGTTTTGTGTTGGAAGTATAATGAAAAAAGGAGCAAAACATATTTTTTTTTAATCGACTTCGCACTATTTAACAGAAGAGTATTAAGGAATAAAAAAAAAGAATAATTTAAAGGAATTTCTTTAATTTCTTCAAATTTCTGTCATATTATTTCATACTATATGACCATTATACTATTATACTAATAATTACTAATGAACAATTTGAATATTTCCTATTACTTTTTAAACAATTGCCAATTATTTAAATGAATTTAACTTCTTTGAACAATTATTAATTCCCACATATTTTTAAATAATCTATATTTTCTGTATGAAATGTAATATTTGGTTATGACTTGAAGTATTTACATTTTTTAAAAACGTCATGTTATTATTTAAACAATTTATTATTTTCTATTTTTAAATTTATAAAAATTAGGTCAGACATGTCTACTCTTTCTCAAATTGTTACCCAATTCTACTTTTTAATGAATAATTACCAGGGTATAATCTAACGGGCAGCTCTGACCAAAAGGGCAGTTCTAAAAAAAAATGGTCAGTTCTAAAACTTGATTATGGGCAGTGCAAAAATACATTTC
>NC_046666.1:115204940-115206354 GCF_010883055.1 Belonocnema kinseyi | reverse complement strand
CCTTTCGGAGTAGGCGTGACTCACTCGGTAGGGGAAAGGAGTAGTGTGTGGAAGGGATAGAGATTTTTCAGATTGATCCAGAATTCTCGTGCTATTTAAGTATATAAGAAGTTCGTTCCGCAACACTGCTCCGACCCAGGTTGCTGACCAATCTCTCTAGCAATCACCCCAAGCGAAGAACCTCACGAAGTAGTTATATAAGGTTCCACACTTGGGTCCATTAGTGGCCAAGGTCTTTTGTTTCAGGCGTCATTCACTCTACTGACACTGTTTTTATTAACTATTTACCGTCATACTTTCCTGTCTTGGCGTCCTTCTCTAGCTTCTTTTATGTCCATGCATTTTTTCATGCAGGCTCTCGTGTTTTTGTGTTTTCTTATGTCTCTTCTAACTAGGGTCTCATTCACACATTCTAACCATTCTTTACGCGGTCTACCTCTGGGCACGCTGCCATTTACTTTACCTTGATACACTTGTTTCGTTAGTCGTTCATTTGGCATTCTCTCAACATGTCCGAACCATCTTAACCGATTTCTTCCCCATGTGTCTACTAGCGTCTCTTCTGCACCACATTCTTTTAGAATGATCTTGTTACTTACTTTGTCCATCAAGGTTTTCCCGCATATTATGCGCATGAATCTCATGTCAATTGCGTTAATTTTACTCTTATCTTTTTCTTGATAAGTCCATTTCTCGCTACCGTATAGTACAGTCGTTACAAATATAGAATTATGTATTGCCATTTTAGCTTTTTGATATATTTTTGCTTCTGATAAGGGTACCTGCTCTACCAATAACCTTCTTACCTTCATTTATTCGTGTAATACTCCTTGAATAATATCGAAACAGTCACTCAGTTTCCTATTCACTCTTACACTCGCTTTGCTACCTGTATATATTATTTTTATAGCTTGTAGGATCCATCCATTGACTCCATACTCTTTCTGGACCTTGTCAAAAGCTTTTTCTAGGTCAACAAATGCACAGAAAACTTTTTTTCCTACTCTCAAACTTTTTTCTGTTATTTGCCTTAAGCTAAATATTTGATCCGTACATCACCTTCCTGGCATAAACCCACTTTGGACTTCCCAAATCTTTGCTTCTGTTATTTTCATTACCCTACGAATAAGTATTTTTGAATATATTTTACTTACGGTGCTTCATAAGCTAATTCCTCTGTAATTATTGCACTCGGTTTTATCTCCCTTTCTCTTGTATATTGGTACAATAATCGCTTTTTTCGAATCGTCTGGAACGTCTCCCATCTCGAAACATAAATTTATCAATTCGCACAGTCAATGTGGTATGCAGGCGCCACCCTGTTTAAGCATTTCAGCGTTAATACCGTCTACCCCGGCAGCCTTACCGTTTTTCAAGTTCTTAATTATATCCCTAACCTCAGTGACACAGACTT
>NC_046666.1:115197815-115204840 GCF_010883055.1 Belonocnema kinseyi | reverse complement strand
TTTAACTAATCGTTTAAGTATCCTGTTTTCGCGTCTATAATCATTTCTACGTCTATTTCTTTCCTCATTGCTAAGACCTGCGATGTTCAAAGTTCTCTTGTATGCTGCTCTCTTTGCTTTTTGGGCAGCCTGAATTTCATCATTCCACCACGCATCAGCAGACATTCTTTCTACAACTGCAGTACCACACACTTCGATCGTACATCTAACAAGGTTATCCCGTAACATTGTCCAAGCGCCCTCTATATCTTTGCTTTTTATACTGTCCTCCCATGTTGCCCTGTCTATGCTTTCGATTATCTTATTTTGGAAATCTATTCGCAAATCCGGTTTCTGTAGGTTCTCAATTTTGATTCGCGTTTGTTTTGCTTTCTTGGTTGTCTTTTTTCTCTATCCCTGGCCCAAGTTAATTTTGGAGATCAGAAGGTAATGATCAGTATTGAATTCAGAACCCCTCATGACCCTTGTATCTTTCACCAGCTCTCTTAGTCTTTCATCAGCAACAACAAAGTCAATTATACTGCGGCTATTTCCTTTATACCAGGTGTACATGTGGATCATTTTATGCCTAAACCAAGTATTTGTAATAAACAGACCCCTTTCTAAGCATAGACCAACTAATTTATTTCCGTTATAGTTTGTTGTTGGATCCCCAAAATTACCTAACACTCTTTCTGTATCCTGATTTTGGATGCCTACCCAACCGTTCATGTTTCCTAGCAGAATTATTCTTTCCTCGTGTTCGCAAATGTTTATTGTGTCATTTAAAGTGTCCCAGAAAGCGTCTTTTAGTTCTCTAGGATCACTATCAACCGGCGCGTAGCATTCTATGATAAATAGTCTTCTAATTCCTACTTTCTTTCTAGCCCACAGCAGTCTGGGAGACATAAAACCATGGTTTCCGAGATGCTGCTTTGCTCTTTCACTCAAAATCAGACCTACTCCTTGTTTACCATCTGATTCACAGTCTACTCCTGGCCATATTTCAAATCCGCCTTTCAACACGCCGTTTTTTATGTCTTTGGTTTCGCATCCCTTTTTCTTTGTTTCAGACAAAATAAAATGTCCAGTTTCTTCACGTCCATAGTTTCACGCAATTCTTTTACCTTGAGATCATTTATTCCCCTAGCATTCCAAACACCCAGTCTCCATTCGTCGCCTGAAACATGACCTTTAGATTTTTCGTGTGCATGCCTTTTGTCATTAAAAGTTCCAGTCCTTTCCGAGGCTATTTTGTAGTTTGTATCATTCATTGTTTAGATTATACGCCCAACTAACACATTTATGCAATAAATTTATTTTCTGACTCGAATTCATGTCCAAGTTAAGTATCACATCGTCATATGGTGGAGATTGTAATTCTAACGTCAGTCTCACCAAAAACTTCAGTTAATAAGGGAGGGTTGGTAGAGGGGGGGTGATAGAACAGTAACCGAGAGAGTCGTCTTGGGTTTGTGTTTTTGTTTTCATGCTGAGAAGGTACCAGCCTTCAGCAGCGTTGTGATATATGGAAGTTAGTATCCGGCCGTCCGAGTGTTTCAGCAGCCTCCTCCGCTGCTTTTTACAGAAACGCTCCTTTGCCCACTTCTTCGTTATTCCTGGCCATTTTAAGAAGAGGGTCTCTTCTATTTGCAACTCTATGTGCTGTACCCAGAATAATCCTGTTGTGAAGACATTCAAGACTCAATATTCCGCGACCACCTTGACGGCGTGAGATGTACAGTCGCGGAACGGAAGACTTAAGGTGCATGCTTTTGTACATGTGCATAACTTTTCTTGTCCCGATATCAAGGGATCTGAGCTTGTTCTTCGTCCATGGAATCACTCCAAATGAATAGAGTATTACCGGGACGGTAGTACTTCAGGGATTCAGGGATGCTATTAAGTTTTCCTCGCTTCAAATGAACCTTGGCGCATTTGTCTAACCCAAATTCCATTTCAAATTCCTTAGTATATCGTTCGACAATCCCTAGAGAAAGATGTAGTTGCTCTTTGTTTTTAGCATAGATCTTAATATCGTCCATGTAAAATACATGAGTGACCTGGTACTTTCGATCTGCAGGTTTACCGCACAAGTACCCGTCGGAATGGCGAAGTGCTAGAGATAGTGGCAATAATGTAAGGCAAAAAAGGAGTGGGCTCATGGTGTCGCCCTGAAAGATACTTCTCTGAAAGGTGACCTTGTTAGTTGTCACGCGATTTTTTCCAGATGAGATAGTAAATCTGGTTTTCCAAAGCGGCATCAATCTCTCTATGCACCTAACTATTTGCGTATGAACCTTTAAGATTTCCAAAAGACAGATGATATGTCTATGGGAGGTCAAATCGAAAGCTTTCCGATAATCAATCCAGGCCATCGATAGGTCACGCTGGTAGAATGCTGCATCTTGACAGACACATCTATCGATGAGCAGGTTCTCCCGACATCCGGCTACGCCTTTCTTTGAGCCTCGTTGTTCATACATTTCTTGCCACACAGGTTCAATTGCCCGAACAATCCTATCATTTAGGATAGCTGTGAATATCTTATAAAGTGTGTTTGACAAGTTATTGGCCTGTAATTCTTCGGGTCAGTTAAGTTGCCTATTTTTGGCAGGAGTATTGTGCGCCCTTCCACCAACCAATCCGGAATGGGCTCTCCCGACTTCAAATATGAGGTGAAAATACGAGCCAAATGCTGATAAGTTGAAGAAAACTTATCAGTATTTGGCCCGGATTAAGAAAACACAAGAGAAAAACTTTCGTGAACTTCTCCTCGATAAGAGGATGCACGGTATCTTCCACAGAAATGTGAAGGATCAGTCAATTTCTTGTGAGCTAACGTTTGCTTTCCTTAAATCGTCCGGATTGAAGTCTGGTACGGAGGGTTTCATTTTTGCATGCCAAGGCGGTGTCATTTCCACCTTAACATATCGTCGCCACATTTTGAGCTAAGACGTTCCCGATGATAGCTGCAGGGCGTGCCATGCACACCCCGAGCATTTAGCTCACATACTATCTAGTTGTCCAACTCACGCGAGAACGACCTACATTCAAAGGCACAATGCGGCACTAAGAGTGCTTTATTACCACCTCTGTCACTCCTTCGGCATTAACCTTAATATCGCTCCTCTAAATGCTCCTAAGGAAATTGAGTCAATTGTCGAGAATGTGAAGTGCCGCATATTCTGGAACTTTATATTCTCGACAATTGCTTCTGTTGCTCACTCGAGCCCTGACATGGTTCTTCTTGACTTCGAGAAGCGAACCATGTTCGTTATCGAATTTTCGGCACCAGCTGACAAAAACATCATAACCAAGGAGAATGAAAAGATCGAGACCTTATAAGGGAGTGGCAACGATTGTATCCGGAATATTCTGTTAAACTGATCGTCCTTATCATCAGCGCTCTTGAAGGTGTCAAGCTTTCACTTGCTAATGGCCTAAAAAGCATCCCTGCGTGACAACAATATGCTAGAACACTTGCGGGAAAAATGCAGAAGGCGGTTGTCCTTTGGTCGCTCCGTGTTCTTAGGGTGCACGAGACTTTTGCTGTATCGTCGTATTGATTCCTCTACAGACTGTAACTATCTATCTCACGGTCGTGAGACGTGGTTGTGGCTGAAATTTTACCGCGATTTCGCTGGGAGCAGGTGCAATTTTCCAGATATATAAAATCAATAAATAAAATAAATAAAATCAATATATAAAATGTAAATCAAGAAAAAAATAAAAACCAAAAAAAGACAAATTTTCAAGAAATATTTAAATCTGAATCAAAGCCAAAAACAGGTATTTTCGATAAAACAGTTGATTTTTAAAAAAATAGATAAATTTTCAATTGAAAAGAAAATGTCAACCAACTAAGCCAGATTAATTTTCAACCAAACATTTGCATTTTTAATCAAAAGAATTGATTTTCTACCGGAAAAAAAGTTTATTTTATTTATCTTTGAATTTACAATAAAAAGAGAATCCCCCCCCCCCCCTGTTAAAAATCTCAGCGTTATTTTTAGTTTGTAGGTTTAAAGTTTCTTTTTTTTATCGTAAAATTATAATGAATTGCTATGAATTACTTATCTTTAAGTACGTTTCCGGATTTCCTAGTGCACTCATAAAATACATATAATTTATTTATTATTCCATTAAATTGTTATAAACAAATTTCAAAAATAAATTGACAAATAGTCTTATTATTGATAATATTTTTGCTTTGCTGAAAGTGCTTCACATTAATGTAGGAATGACATTTAATAACATAAATAATTAAAAATTTTATAATAACTATTGTTATAAACAACTCTTGTGGCAAAGTATTAGAATTTGAGATTTTTTAAATTATAATTTCCTTCAATCGCAGGTACTACTTCAGGTATCCATTAAAATAATAAATATTTAATAATATTTAATAAAATATAACAATTTAAATTTTCGTAAACAAATTAGATAAAAAAATTCAGAATTTTCATCGTTTCACATAGAAATTTTTTTTCGCACTGGAAATGTTTTAAGCTTTTAGACGAAGGACTGCTAGTCACACAATTTTTTTAATAAGTTAACAATAACCATTGTTATAAATAATTCTTGTGACAAATTATTTAAATGTAATGTTTTATCAAAAAATTTATTTTCTTTAATCGCTACAATGGCTACGGATATTCCTAAAAAATGTATCTTTGATAATATTTAGTAGAATATAACAACTTACATGTTTATTACCAATTTACATGAAAAATGTGAAATAAGAAAAAAAAGAAAATTTAAATTTGATAAAACCTTAAGTTTAAATATTTTGTCACAAGAATTGTTACTAACAGTGGTTATTTTTAACTTTCCTAATATTTGTGTGACTAGCAGTCATTCGTCCGATAGCTTAACATATTTCCAGTGCAAAAAAAATTTCTATGCGAAAGGGCCAAAATTTTATATCTGTTTATATAATTTGCTTACAAACATTAAAATTGATATATTTTATCAAATATTTATCATTTTAAGAAATACTTGAAGTCGTTCTGGCCATTGAAGGAAATTATAAGTTGAAAAATCTCAAACAGGGTTGTTTCCAAAGACAGATAGAATTTTTCCAATAAATGGATCTTATAGTGCATGAAATTCTTATTACATAAACGCCGATAAAATATTTTTTACATATTGTTTACTATTTTTAATTTAATGTTGAAATATGAATTTTTTATCACGATGTCGATTTGAGGGCCCCTTTGACATCAAATGAGTCGGATTTTCCACCAATCACAGCTCACGTGTCAGTGATTCTTAAATATCTTTTTCTGTTCCGATGTTTTGTTTTGGTTATGTGCACATCGAAAATAGAAGTCGCAAAATATTGTTTTAAAAAAATGCCAAAGGATGGTTTCGTAAAAACTTACTGTTTTCCTTCAACATAATACTGACTGTTTAACCAAATATTACAAAAGGATAACTTTTTTGTCACATAATCCTTAACAAATAAAGCTATCAAATAAAAATAGTCTGAATTGACAACAGACCGTAGCCTAACCTCTTTATCATGAGTTTCGCATAGTTACATTGATAGATAATTATGAGAACCTCTGAGTCACGTGACACCCACGTGACACCAATTTGAAAAAGTGTTTTACCACCTTCGATTTTTAATAATTTTTTTCTGCTGAATGACACAAAATAAAAAAAAATTATAACGCACCTTCGATTCAGATTAAAATTATATAGTAAAAAATTATTTTATCTAAAATCGCAAAACATACCTATTGTAATATTTGGCCACAAAAATTGTTTATCACAGTGTTTATATAAACTTATAAATTATTTTTGTTATTAAATGTCATTCCTACATTAATGTGAAGCACTTTTAGCAAAAAAAATTTTTTTACCGATAATAAGACTATTTGTCAATTTGTTTATTAAATTTGTTTATAACAATGAAATGGAATAATAAATTAATTATTTGTATCTTATGAGTCCCTAAACATTCATTTCTCTCAATAAAAAGTTTTCTTTATCAGTTATTAAAGCGTAAGAAATTGTTATGTACAAAATGTCAGCTTTTCCATACTTTGAATGAAAAAGTTATTAATAAAAAAATAGAGGAGACAATAGTTCGGAGCGTCAAAATCTATAGAATTTAATGATCTTTAATTTAAAACAAAAAAATTTTAATCGCAAAAAAATTGAAGGCTCTGGACATTTTTGAATGCAAAAAATGCATTTACTCCAACTGTGCGTCATGAGTACAGTACACTTGTTTATAGAGTTTAATAGCTTATAATCTGTTTCTTTTAGAAATGAGGTTTGCAATAATATAATCAACTATTCAATTCAAAATCTCCTTTGAAAATAAATTTTTAAATAAAATTATTATGGGTTGTATACAGCGAGGAAAAAGCTTTCAAAAGTAAGCAACAAATAAATTATCGAACTGTATAAATGTACTATATATATATATATATATATATATATATATATGATGTTCGGTTTAATTTAAATAAATATATACATTATATTAAATAATATTAAATCCATTTTTTCATTTATCATTCTTGTCATTGACTTTTTATCAAATTATTCCCTCCAAAAATTGTAATTAAAATTACTATTACTTTTTATAAAAATATTTCCTTCCAAACTTAAAATTGTTAAAATTTTAAAGGTACATGTATATGTTTTAAATTTTTCTGTCATTGAAGTCTTAAATATTATTAATTTTTTCATTAGCTACATTAATAATTTCAACAATGAACAATTTTTTTGAACTAGAACAAATAATAAAATCAATAATATCAGAAAAATAAATCATAGAAATATGAAGTTCGAACTGCTTTCAAAATGTATCTCAGAATTAAATTTTATTTATATTAAACTACATATTTTTATGACTTTTTCTTTTTTTAAATAATTAGCATTATTTACCCTTATTTTTTCATTTTTTTGTTTTGTTCATTTGCAAACAGCATCAAGTTTTAAATTATTTTTGCTTCTTCTTAATGCAATTCAATGAAAAACTCAGACCTACTTTTTGTGGCGCCATCTGTTGGATTAGTTTGACCAAC
>NC_046666.1:115193909-115197715 GCF_010883055.1 Belonocnema kinseyi | reverse complement strand
AAATCGGCTTCGAATTGGTTCCTCAGCCACCGTATTCACCAGACCTGGCCCCCAGCGACTATTACTTGTTCCCTAACCTGAAGAGATGGCTCACTGGTAAGCAATTTACTCAAATGAGGAGCTCATAGCTGAAACTGAGGCGTATTTTGGAGACCTTCCGATCGAGTACTTTTCGGACGGTATCAAAAAATTAGAAAATCGTTGGACTCGCTGTATCGGCCTAAAAGGAGAGTATGTTGAAAAAGAAAACCGACTTTGGCCAAAAAAACGTCTCCGTATTTCATTTTTCAGGGACTTAACAGACTGCCTAGTATCTTTTTAATAAAGTCAAATCAGTTTTGGACGTAAGTGATGGAGTTTCCTGTAAAAGGAAAGCCCCACCGTGGTGACTGGTTGAACTTGATTGGCTAATCAAGTCCGACCAGTCCCCACGGTGGGGCGCTCTGGCCAATCACAGGCATCGTAAACAGTATACCTAAGAACATCATGACTTGATACCTCCATTTCAGGTCAGCCCTGATGATGTGAACTGCAATGTTCACGAAACGTCGGATAACAATTCGTAGTTTTTTACACGAGTGAAACCCGAATATCTCTTTTTATCAAAATGAATCATCCTGAAAGCATAAAGTCTATTATCAGGGAACTCTACGGGGAGAGTATTCTTACTAAAACCAACACCTTTAGTAAGCTCAGGACTTCTCAAGGTAAGCTACTAACATTCTTAGCTTATTTGAAACGGTGCAGAGAAAACAAAATAGTCCCAAAATTCTTACAACTGAAAAATAATTTGGGAACATTTAAATCCAAATCGATTCTGCATAATACAAGTTTGCTTCTCGTTAAAGAAAGAATACAGCATACCAAATTTCTTTTGCACACTACCTCTAAAAAACTATTAAAACTTCACCTTTTCCTATCAAATACCCTCAGATTTGACATTTGGTCCACATTGGACCGCATATCGTTTGACCAATCCCAACGGATTAAAGAGCTTTTCACCCAAAACAAAAAATAAAATTTGACAAATTACTTCCAGTAAAGCAAACTAAACTAACAAATACAGTAAAAAACATCTCTGACCACCCTCTCAATAATGAAAGGATTTCAGCCTTATCTAAAGGACATAATTTTGCTGTAGCTCCATCGAAAATCCCAAAAGAAGAAACAATCAGCAATTTAGAATCCAAAATATATACCCTTTTACCCGAAAAAGCAAATGACATACGACGCAGGACGGCCAACATTTTACGCCAAGCTCAAGTTCCATTCTCAAACTTAACAAAACAGGAAAAAACCGCAATTAAAGAACTCAATCAAAATAAAGATATTATAATATTACCCGCAGACAAAGGCAACACAACAGTAATAATGAATAAAGAAGACTATAACAACACAATCATGGACCTTCTAACTGACGATACATACAAAAAACTTAAAAAGGACCCCACAAAAACAATAGTCAGTAAAACAAAGACTCTTCTTAAAGACTCTAAACTTCACAAACAAACAATATCTAACTTAATAGCTACTAATGCCATCTCTCCAAAACTTTACGGGCTCCCAAAAATCCACAAAGAAAACATTCCACTCAGACCGATCGTCAGCGCAATAAACTCACCAACTTACAACCTAGCACGTTTCCTCGCTGCAAAACTAAATCCATTTACAGGAAACTCCATCACTCACGTCCAAAACTGATTTGACTTTATTAAAAAGATACAACAGATTCACATTCAACCCCAAGACATCATAGTGAGTTTCGACAACCAATCCCGGATACAATTAATATTATTAAATCTTTTACAAACTTCCCTTCCGAGCTTGTGCCTTTGATACAACAATGTCTCAATAATACTTACTTCTCGTTCAATAAAAAATTCCACGAACAAACCTCAGGGGCAGCAATGGGATCCCCAATCTCACCTGTAATAGCCAATGTCTTTATGGAACATCTAGAAACTAAAATCTTTAACCAAGCCAAACTTAAACCAGAATTCTGGTTCCGTTACGTTAATAACACATTTGTCATCTGGCGACATGGACGAGATGAACTAAATAAGTTTTTTGATTTTATCAATCAATTACATCCTGCTATCCAGTTCACCATGGAAATAGAACAAAACGGAAAATTGCCTTTCTTGGACATATTAGTTTACAAAAAATCTGATAACACATTAGGACATGAAGTTTACAGAAAACCCACGCATACAAACAGATACTTACATGCCTCCTCCCACCATCACCCATCTCAAAAACAATCGGTCATCAACTCCCTTGTATACAGAGCTGTCTCCATAACAGACAAAGATAACTTACAAAAGGAATTACAAAACGTTAAACAAATCCTGATACAAAAAGATTACACAAATAAACAAATTGATAAAGCAATAAGAAAACACACTCAAAAAAGCAAGTCAACACAACCTACGAAAGAAAGGGAGAGAACGATGACCACCACTCTACCCTACACCCAAGGTGTCACAGAACAAATAGGAAGAATTCTCAAAAAACACAACATCCAAACCATATTTAAACCACCTGCGAAAATAGGACAACTACTAAATAACCCTAAAGATAAAAAGGTATCCTTCAGTGATCCAAGAGTATATAAAATCCCTTGTTCTTGTGGCAAAGTCTATTTTGGAGAAACCGGGAGAGCGGTGAGCCAACGTATGAAGGAACATGAAAGTAAAGTCAGGCTAAAACATTTCACGCAATCAGCACTAGCTGAACATCATATCAAAACAGGAGATAACATTTTATTTGATGAAACAACAGTCATTGCAAAAATACACAACAAATTTCCAAGAAAACATAGAGTAGCAATCGAAATCTTAAAACACCATAATAACATCAATAGGGACAATGGATATAATACCAATCCTCCAGTTTCAGGTCAGCCCTGAAGATGTGAACTGCCATGTTCACGAAACGTCGGCAAACATTTCGTAGTTTTTTACACGAGTGAAACCCGAAATATCTCTTTTTATCAAACTTTTTGTACGTTATATTTTTTGTAATCGACCAAATTAATCAGCATACGTTTTTGCATCACTTATAATTGAGATTATTTATTGAACTCTGATCTACTTTTTCTCGAAATGGAATTTTTTGTACCCATTATATTTGTGATGTCATACAATAAAGGGGTATATTAGAACCATTCCATTTTATACTTGATAAATATAATCATGCGAATTATGGATTTGTGCACGTTCTGTTTCATTTCACTTTCTTTACTTAATTATTTTCTTTTATTTAGCGTACATTTTTAGTTAATTTATTTACACAATATATTTCCAATTTTCGGGACCGCCCCCCCCCCGTAAAACAGGTCGGGCGACCGCCCGACCAACCCCCTCGGGATTGGCGCCCCTGTTTGGAAATCAATGAAAGGGAAAACTAAAAGTTTTCACCATATTATGATGGACCATATGTCATGTGGCGCGGCGGTTAATGTGGCGCACCCTCATTTACAGAAATTGATTGATTTATAGCGAGAGGTATTTACTGTACTGTATTTTTTATGTGTACTGATTTGTATAGTGAAAAATTTTGCTGAATAAAGCTAATCACACAATTCTTATTACGAGAAGCTATTTTTGATTAAAATTATTTCATTTACTATTTTTACTACCTCCAAACTTGATAAATTCAATTATTAAATTTGAATTTAAAAAGGTTTCGCGGGTAATACAACCTTGATTGATTTCAAATTCTTTATGTCTTACGGTCCAATCGTAAATCGAGAAAATAAATATGAGTCAAAAAAACATGTTCTTCGAAACTCAGATATTTATTTT
>NC_046666.1:115182480-115193809 GCF_010883055.1 Belonocnema kinseyi | reverse complement strand
TTCTCGATTTACGATTGGACCGTAAGACATAAAGAATTTGAAATCAATAAATATCAACGGTCGAAGAAAGGTTTGATTTGTTTCATCAAATCATTTTTACTAATACAACCTTGAAATTAAGGATTTCCTTTGCACCAAATATAATAATTTTCATTTTAGAAAAGTAAATTGGTGAAAATAAAATTGAAATTTTTTGTAGTTTGTAAATATTATTTGACCGATGAGTAATGAAAATTCTTTTTGTTAATGCAAAGAATTTTAAAAAAATGTGGGAAGCGAGGGCTTGCGCAAGTCAGTCTAGGATTGAGGTTATGCATGTCAAAACGATTAAAAAAAAGAGATGGTCAGGATGGTATCATGTGGGCTGGTATGCCTGCAGGGGGCTCGAGATCTTTGTCAACCCCATGCACTTAGAGTCACCTGTCAGGATTCAAGCCGTGAATCATCAAACAGAACCATCCTTTGGAATTTTCTTTTGGGTCGAGGTGATCCAGGTGGAGGGAGTTCGAGACGTCATTTCCCTTCTGACCTTGCAACGTTCGCGTGTTTGAAATTGTTTTTCTGGCTGTGTAGTGTTACTATGAAATAATTATAAGATCAAAAAGGGACTATTAAGATTGGAAAAAATACGATAGTGAATAAGAAATTATAATTGCTGATTTATATAAAAAGTATTATTTTGTTAAAATGAAGAGGGTTCTTTCTCAGGCACAATTTTTATAGAAACAAATAAGGATAAATTAATTAAAACAATAGTTTGGTAAATTCAATGAAACTTATTTCAAAATTCAAAAATATGTATCTTAAACTTTAAATATGACGCATTCCTTTCGTTTATATAAATATATTAATTGAAAAAAAACTTATGTTAATTTTCTATAAATTTTATTAATTGATAAATAATCTACATTTTAGATTCGCTGTCTAATTTTTGTAATACTTAGGAAGAGATGATATAACAAAATATATGTATCAAACTAAATTAAAATTTTTTTCTTTAACCTTATTTTAAATTTCGAATTAGCTGAAGGTTCATCATTTTCTTTTCTCTTAATTTTAATTGGCCGCATTTTATTTGTCTTAATTGAATATTTGAAAACTGATTTTCTTATTCTCTTTGAAAATTGGTTAAGGCTGTTGGTCAATGATGATTCGGTTTTAAGGTTTTAAAAATGCACTCCGAATATTCTACCGTCGCCGAAAAGGGTCCCACGTTTGTGGGATATGCGCTTGATATCTAATTTTTTTTTTAAATAGCGTAAGAGCTAAAAAATGAGCGTAAAGTGGTTAACAAAAATACACGAATGGAGACCAAAGCGACTGACAGCTATTTGGCGCTGATCGATCAGCGTTACTTGATCGTACTACCAAGCATGTGTATTGTCGGTAAGGGTGCTCCTCTTGACGAGAATTTTAAATTAGAATAAAAATGCGAATTGTGTTCTTAATGTTGTAATTGTTTATTGTCATGTCTTACTTAGCTTCGGAATAGGAAAACTGTGAGAAATGAATAAAGTATGCCGCCGTGACCTCGCTGGTAATAATTGATAATAATTTTTCAATTAAAAAAATATATTATTTATTGATTTATTTACATATCTTGTTGTGTTGAAACGTGCAAAACACATATGGAAATGGCGCATTACGTAGAATCGTATAAGCAAGGTAAGTATTATACAATCTATTCTCGCTTTACAGAATGATAGATCTTGATGATAAATTCGGCAACGTTCATGATGAGTTGATAAATTTTACGTTCTAAATTGCCAATCAAAAAGACTGACATCGAAAGAACACATTTTTATGTCGACAAATGCCTGATTTATGCATTTGTTTTTTTAATTTGTTAAGAAAAATTTTTAATTATTTTAAAAATGATGAATTTTGTCGAAGTTATCATGAAATACCTAATTAAAAAGTGCAAACAGAAAAAAAAACGGATTTTTCGGTAGACAAACGCCTGATTAATGCATTTCTTCATTAGATTTGTTTAAATCAATCTTAAAATTTATCAGCTTATTATGAATGTTGCTGAAATTGTCATGAAGTTCCCAACTGAAAAGACTGGCATTAAAAAAAACCGAATTTTTCTGCCGATAGATGCCTGATTAATGCAATTTTTAATCAAATTTGTTTTAAAAAATGATAAGATTAATCAGCAAATTATGAATTTTGCTAAAATTATCATAAAGTTCCTAATTTAAAAAAATTGACATCGAAAAAAACGAATTTTTCTTTCGAATAATGCCTCATTACTGCATTTGTTTATTAAATTTGATTATAATATAAACAATTATAATCTTAAGAGAATGTTTTTTTATATAATGTTTCCATTCAAATTTCTTGCAATATAACTTTATAAAAAGTATAATTACGGAAAATCGTAGACAAGATTTTTACAAAAATAATATGTTAACAAATTTGTTTATTGTATAATATTGGAGCATCTTTAGCTAATATTACTTTATGCAACTTAGGCGATTTTAACAATTTTCCTGTTATTTACGATCACTGGGAAAGTCAAATAGGAAAAATGGCCATTTTTCGTCTTATTTGTTTATTTATAAAATAGTTGAAATCAGAATTGAAAAATCAGGTTTGACAACTCTCTTAGAAATCTGATCAGCTTTTTTTCAATTTTTTTTTGTCTAAATCGGTCAGTATTTTTGGGCGGTACATAATTTTGAACCAAAAGTCATTTTTTCCGCACTGTGCGTCGTTCCGCGCTCCGCGTGTTCATTGCGTGTTTTGTTAACGTTTGTTCAAAGTCTCACCTAAACTTTTGAGTGAACTTGTATTATGTTATTTTTTAACAATAACAAATTATAATTGGATTGGCCAATGTCCTGCGAAATTTGACAGGAACAGTCATTTTACACGCCTGGGCACAAAAAATGTATTAAAATGAAAATTTTAGGCAATTTTATTTAAATTATTTTATTTTTATTAAATTTTTATCAATTTATATTATAAATTTTATTTTTATTTTATTAAAATTTTACATTTTAGACATTTTAATCTGAAAGATTTTCTAAAAAAGGTTTGCATAGTGACTGCCTTATGACCCAAAGCGACATTTATTTATAAAAATATTGTACAAAAAGACATATTTGTTGATTATGGAGAAAAACGCATCACCTGTCGGTTAAATTGTTTTCCCATACTCCTATGTTTGCGTTTCACCGCAAAACCAATGTTACGCACTTATAATGCGTAAAACGGTTTCAGCGCGATTTATAAAAAATAAATGAAAAAAGATAATTGGAAAAATGAATTTAATGGAATACAATGAAATTTAGTAGAATATAATGGAATTCAATAAAATTCAATGAAATTTAATCAGAATTCGAAAAAAATCTCTGAAAAAAATTATTCATAATTGCTTGAACTTTGTATATACTCTGTAAATAAGTAGTTGCTACTTCAACGGAATTTAATATAATGCAACGTAAATAAATAAAGTTCAAAGAAATTTAATAGAACGCCATGGAACCTAACGTATATTTTGATTTGAAATAAAGATAAATTCAACGCTTGAATGGAAACTAGTAAAGGTATTTGAACGAAGTTCGATGGCATTCAATAGATTTTAATTTATTGCAGTAGATTTGAATGTTATTTTAAGTAATTTATTGGAATTTAATTGAATTCAAAGGAATTTATTGGAATTGAATCAAATTAAAATAATTAAAAACAAAAAACTAAAATTTTAAACAAATCTAATGATATTAATACTTAGAGAGATAGGCAACTTCGATTCTCACGTATATTGGCGAAATTTGTATTAAATACTCCTGCTAAAATAATGCAATTTTTAGGTTAAGTATAACAATGAATAAGTGATTTTTCTTAGCTCGATCGTAACATTGTACGAGGGTAGTTCAATAAGTCCTTAGAATGAAGTATAAAAACAATTTTTTTTGGGTAAATTTTTTTTTTATTTTTCAAAATAATCTCCTTGGAGCTCTATACACTTGGTCAATCGCTTTTCAAGTTTTTTTTAATCCTTCAGAAAAGTGCGTTTTCGGAAGTTCCTCAAAAAAAGCACTTACAGAGGCAATGATGTCTTCGTTGTCTGGAAATCTCTGTCCACCGAGCCATTTTTTCAAGTTTGGAAATAAGAAAAAGTCACTGGGGGCTAAATCTGGTGAATACGGTGGGTGTTCGACCAATTCGAATTTTAGTTCTTCAATTTTAGCCATTGAAACGAAGCATGTGTGAACTCGGGCGTTGTCGTGATGAAAGAGGATTTTTTTTCTCGCCAAATGTGGTCGTTTTTTTTTAAAATTTCTTCTTTCAGCTGCTCTAATAATGATGCATAATATTCACCAGTGATTGTTTAACCCTTTTCCAAGTAGGCAATAAGTATAATTCCACGTGCATCCCAAAAAACTGTAGCCATAACCTTACCAGCTGACTTTACGGTCTTTGCCTTCTTTGGAGCTGGTTCGCCTGTGGAAATCCACTGTTTGGATTGTTCCTTTGTCTCAGGAGTGTAATGGTGTATCCATGTTTCATCCACAGTCACAAATCGACGAAAAAATTCCTCACGATTGATGATTTCGGGAGTACCTGCTTCTACAGGCCTTCCTGAACGTGGTTCGTCACTTATTGATGTACGACCACGCTTAAATTCATTTACCCAGTTATAAACCGTTGCTAAGGCAGAAAAAAACTCATTTTTTATCTCATATGGAGTTAAACCCTTTAAATGAAAATGTTTGATTACCGCTCTGAACTCTTTTTTTTCCATTTTTCTTTACGAACAATTTTTTTTTTCAATTGCTTATAAAAACACGTAAACTCAGAAGATGTGGACTGTGACTGCACCATATATCTAGTCGGGAGTGGTGCTGACTGAAAACAGATGATTTGGAGCGATTCGCGCGCCATCTGTTGGTCATTCTAAGGACTTATTGAACTACCCTCGTAAAAAATAGTCCCATTTTTCGTACTTCCTGCTCCTGGAGTTTCTCGCAAAACAACTCCACAAATTATACGAAAACTTCCGTCGATTTGCACGACCACGTTGCTCACTGGGGTGGCTAAAAAACCCTTTTTTACTTTAGAGGATAGCGATCCCCCCAATTTCATTCCAAATCCGAAAAAAAATTCCCTATTTTTTATTTTTTTCATTTTTCGATTTTAAAAGGTGCCGGTTTTGAGTTGGAGTTTTGCATGTAAAATGCATGGGGAAAATCATTTTTTTGAGTTTTTGGAATCATTTTTTAGTTTTTGAAAGAATATGACGGTAAAGTATGGAGGCCTATTGAGAATTATCTAATGAAGAATTTTATGTATCAGACATATGAGGTTGAAACCTCCAACACACCCTTACCAGTACCTGAAAACTACCCTTAAAACAAAAAATGTCAATTCTTCATGAAATCGACCTTTGAGCACTGTATTCTCGTATTTTTTTACTTAAAATTATCACTATTGGGCTAGTGGCATATTTATTATCATTGGTTAATTAATTATTAATTATTTACACAAAGAAATTTGTTAACATTTTTTTCGAAAATTTTCCCCCCTCCTTCTTAAAATTATTACTATTAATCTAGTGGAATATTTAATAATACTGGTTTATTAATTTTTAATTGTTTAAACAAATGTTATGAAAATTCGTTTCTCCCTAAAAATTATCACTATTTGTCTAGTGGAATATTTATTAACATTATTTCATTCATTAATAATAATTAATTTATCAGTTATATTCAAGTAATAATTTTTATTAAAAAATTTCTTTTAAAATAAAAGTAATCAAACAATGTTGATAAATATTCCACTGAAGAAATATTAATAATTTTGATTACAAAAAATATTTAAACAAATGAATTAGTGAAATAATATTAATAAATATTCCACTAAACTAATAGTAATAATTTTTACGGAAAAAAAGAATTTTTGAAAAAAATTGTTTAAACAAATTCCAGTTGTTTAAATAATAATTAATTCACGAACAAATGTTAACAAATATTCCGCTAGACTAACAGTAATCATTTTTAGGGGGGAAAACGATTGTTTCAGGGGAAAAAAATTATTTAAACAAATTCCATTTGTTTAAATAGTTGAAAATGAATAAACCAATGATAATAAATATTCCACTAGACCAATATTAATCATTTTAAGTAAAAAAATACGAGAATAAGTTGTTCAAAAGGTCGATTTCATGAAGAATTGACATTTTTTGTTTTAAGGGTAGTTTTCAGGTACTCTTGGGGGTGTCCAACCCATATGTCTGATAGATGAAATTCTTCATTGGATAATTCACTACAGGCCCCCATACTTTCCCGTCACATGACAACTTTTTACTAAACCTATACCTTTAGCAATGCTTTCTTTCCGAAAAATGTCAAGCTTTACGGCTTGAAAACCACTTTAAATTATGCCAACCACTTTTTATTATATATTTTATGCATTATTTTATTTTAGTTTTAGCGTGTTTACATACAGCTATATGTGGTCCTTCAATTTAACTTACCTACCCGTTTGAAAAAAAAACCATTAGGCGGTACCACGTGCGGGCCACTTGAGATACTTGGGAGCTCTATGATAGCTGATTTGAAAATGCAAAAGAATTGCAAAAGCTAAAGTATTTTCCAATGTCAAAATATTCGAAAATTTAGGAAAATTATACGTATTCTTTGATGAGATTTTTATTGTATGATATTGGATAGAATGTAAAAGGCATTTTTATCAATGCATAAATTTTCTTTCCTGTCTTTCAGACACGAACGAATAATAAGGAGACCTACTTCCGGTTCCCCACTTGGCAATCGAAACATTACCGTAAGTGGTACGCACATTACAGGAAGATCATAAATTGTCGTGCGCAGGTGTCCTCTTCCTATACATGGAAAACTGTGCGAGGGAGAAAGTTTGTCAAATCGACGTAAGTTAGAGAGGTTCTATTCGTTTGTTTTGATGCAGGTGGCAAGAATTTTTTGTTCTAAGCCATGAGGTGTCAAGTGCGCGGTTGTGGTGCAAGATACACGCCGAAGAAGGCGAATACACTTCGCTTTTTTAAAGCCGTCACTGTTAACTATGAAATTAAAAAAATCTATTTCCAAATTTTAATCCGAAAGCTTAACAAAGGACCCTTGAGTGTCGGCTACTCTATTGATATAGCCTCTCTGCTTGTTATTTATGAACGAATTCTTATATCAATTTCAGCCTCTCTGCTTGTTATTTATGATCGTATTTTAATTTTAATTTCGGAAAGGACATTTTGAAGCCTTTAAAACATTTAAACGAGCTACCTGGACATTTAAATATATCTACCTGAGTGCCTGCGGAGAATTTCTCAGAGCTTCTCAGACCCCTGAGAATATGCTGATCAACAAAAGAACACAGCCTCTAACTTATGTCAATTTGACAAACTTTCTCGCACACTTTTCCATTTACAGGAGGACAACTGCGCATCTGCGCACGAAAATTTAAGATTATTCTGTATTGTGCGTACTACTGACCTTTATTATTATTCATTATTATTATTATTATCATTATTATTATTCCTTCGTGCTTTCAGAAATACATTCATATACTTAAGAGATAAACCACTTATAACCTTAAAGATCATGGAAAGCGAAGCAAATATATCGTTTCAAACAAAAAGTATTGACAGCAGCCCTCTGCCTCGACCGTGTATGTGTATGCAGTACCAAAGATATTAGGTCCTAGATACGGTATGAGATTAGTTGCACCACATACCGGTAGCTTGCGCGGCAGGCAACCATATATTCGGTCGTGCCAAATTAAAGTGCATTTAAAATCCAAAATGGTAATAATCTAATTTTACTTTATAAGTGAATGATAAAATAATTTTAATTGAGTAGAAAAGTTCTTGAAGGAATTCGAAAACTCCGAAGACTTTTTTAAATCAAAATTAAGCCCTAAATCTAGCAAAGAGGTTAGTATAAAATAGCAATAACAAATTTGAATTAAAAAGTTTATTTTTTATTTAAGTTATAATTTCTTTGGAAATTAATGGAAAATTGAATCTGAAGATACACTTAACTTTTCTTCAAATTTAAATACAATAACAAAAAGTCTTGTTAAATCAACCGGAATTGTAGTTAAATATGTCCTTACATATGTAGTGGTAAAGTAGTTTAGTGCAATTTTTAAAATTATTTTGTAAAACTAAATTTAAAGACTGAATACAATTTAGATAATTACAAAAAGTGAATACATGTTAGTTAAATTCAAAATTTAAGTAAAATTTCGTTGAATTTAAGCAAATTTCAGTTAAAATTATGGATGTGGAATGGTGTTAAATATTGTTAAATTTAAGTACAATGTAGTTCAATAAAAATGAAACTGTCGTTAAATTGTAAATTTAATTGAATTGAATACAGATATATGTGGGTTGTTTCTTGGCTTCAACAATGGAAAGCATTAGAAATAAGCTGGAGAAATTAAAAAAATTCCCTTATTTTTATAATAATTAGTTAAATTCAACAAAAAAACTTAGGAAAGTAATTAGGACTCATAGTTATAAATTTTTTGGTTTGAAACATTTCAGAAGTCAACAATGTCAAAATATAAAAGAAAGCGTTTAAACTTCAGCATAACTATTTTGCATGGAAATACTTTACTATCCCACAATTTTATTTCAAATTAGAAGTATGTTAGCAATTAAATAATTATTCCATTCAAAATTATTCATTTTCGAAAATTGTATTATAATTTTAAAGTCTTTGAAATTAAAAGGCTTTAAATGAGAGAAATTGGAAATGAAAACAATTAAAATTACAGTGTAATTATTTTCCTTTAGAAGCGTAAGAATAAAATAATAATTATTGAAAGAAACTAGTTTATAAATTTAAAATTCAGAATTTCAGTATTTGTAAAATTTCGAATATTCCTCGAGTATAACCTGTGAATTCAAATTATTTAATTTTAAACGTTTTAAATGAAATCACTTATGATTCGGCAATACATTTTTTTCAGCTTTAGGATATAAATAATCTAAAGCTGCAATAATCAGATTATTCGATATCAAACCTCGTGAAAAATTGGAATTAATGTAAAGCCTTTGAAATCGAAAACTTTTTATAAGGAGAGGAATTTTAAATTGAAATGTTTTAATATATTTTCAATTTAAACATTCAAATTGAGTAATTTTAGAAACAGAAATTTTAAGAATTGTATTATTTGAAATTTTTTCATAGAGTTGATAAATTAAAAATCTGGCCACCTCGCGCGCACATTCTCGTCACGCGCTGCGCGCGCGGCTCGCAAGTTTAAGCGCGCCTGCGGCGCGCGACAGTCTAATCTCGCGCTTCGCGCTCGGATATTTATTCTTTGCATTTGGAATACTTAAAAAAAACTTTATCGAAAAGATCTCTTTTAGATTGCAGTATTTATATGCGTCTTCATATTCTGAATTGTCTACTTAATTAAGTATAGTCAAATATTAAGTTTCACAAAGCTCTGTAGGCTTTGAGGTATACATTCTCATCGTGAAACTCGCGCTGCGCGCTCGATTTCCAACAGACATTTGTAAACAGGTTTTGTTGGATTTTTTTCTCGTAACGTTCGTCGTTTTTCCACACCTTTTTTTTATTTTATTTTCTTTCAACGTTATTTTTTACAAATGAAACAAATCTTTTTTCGTATCCTACATAGTTTGCCCACAAAATGGATTTTTTTATTTTCGATTATTTTTTGTGCAATCAAAATTTGAATTTTAGATTTTTGAAGAAAATCCAAAAATTGGTTATGATAATCTTGTAGGGCTTTCAAAAAGAAATATTTTTCTTTTCTTGACTTTTTTTCATATCGTGCGTTTTTCGGCTTCAAATTTTGATTTTCGGTTTATCAAAAAATTTTTGAAAACGCTATAACTCTGAGAATTTTCTTTTTATCAAAAAAAAGTCATAAGGATAAATTGCTTGTTCTTTTGAATACTATGAATATCCGTACATCGAATTTTCAAATTCAGAAAAAAGTTGTCTCAAAAATTTTCAAGATGCGCTCACTTTTTGAATTTTTATCAAAAATGGCTGATTCACGAACTCGTCCTTTCTTTTAGGACTTGATTCGTTCATTTTTTCGAGAGTTATCGTGCTTACGGAAAGAATTTAAAATAATTATTTTAGCAAAATCAAAAATTTTTAATGGAATTAAATATGCAAACAGTTAAACAAGTAAATGCAAAAAAAAGCGTGTTTAAAGGAAAGAATTTAAAATAATAATTTTAGCAAAATCAAAAATTTTTAATGGAATTAAATATGCAAACAGTTAAACAAGTAAATGCAAACAAAAGCTTAATCGACCAGCTGGAAAGTATAGTTTTCTATACATGACCGGTGGAGAACATTTTAAAGTTTCAACTTATTTTTCTCAATAAATACAAAATAAAGAAATAAAGGAAATAATTAAAGAAAACTACATGAAAAACTAAGGAAACTTATAAATTTTAAAAAATAAAATAAAAATAGCGTCAGATTCTTTTAAAAAATATAGACTATTGAAGTACATAATAGTTCTGTGCATTTATAGCATTGCTTTATATTATTTTTCATGGTTGCGGTTAAAAAATGTAATTATCTCATGTATTAAAAAAACACAAAGACGAAAATTATGGCAATTTTTATGTCAAGTTTTAGTATTAAATGATAATAAAAAAAAAATTAGGCAAACTTTTTTGTGTAATATTGAGTTACTTCTTATTTCAATTTGTAAATAAAATGGTTCATATTTATAACATGGCCTTAGCTAAACTGTAGAAGCAAGCCGTAATTTCCTTTGATTTTCGAAAATGCTTCTTACACTTTACAGCTGTTAAAAAACTCATATACCACTTCATTCACTAATATTTAAAAAATAAAACATTCCAGAAGACATTTGTCTAGGTCTATAAGGAAATTTAGGAAAAAAAATTTTTATAAGTTTTTATAAGGAAATTTCATTTCAGAATTTTTATTTCTTCAACCTGAAAAAAATAGTAAGGACATATTCAATCACAATTCTGGTTGATTTAACCAGACAGCTTTTCTAGTTTATTTCAATTTAAATAAAACTTAACTGTATCTTCTAATTTCCAAAAAAATTATAACTTAAATAAAAAATAAACCTTTTAATTCAAATTTGTTATCACTATTTTATACTAATATCTTTGCTATATTTTGGGCATAATTTTGATTTAAAAAAGTCTCTAGAGTTTTCGAATTCATTCAAGACCTTTTCTACTCAATTAAAATTATTTTTCCATTCACTTATAAAGTAAAATTAGATTATTACCATTTTGAATTTCAAATGCACTATAATTTGGCGCGACCAAATATATAGCTGCCTGTCGCGCCTCTACAAGTATGTGACC
>NC_046666.1:115178738-115182380 GCF_010883055.1 Belonocnema kinseyi | reverse complement strand
CGCGAAAATAATGCCAAATTCTGCTGGGAAGTTGTCACACGAATTCGTTTTTGGTCCACTTTGAGCAAACGCGGCACCCATCGCGCGCAGAGCTTCTTCATGTCCAAAACTGAATGCACGATATTGCCCACACGTTTCAATGATATGCCTACAGCATGAGCTACCTCTCTCAATTTCACTTTGGGATCATTTAACATCATATCATGGATTTTTTCGACATTTTCTGGTGAAGTGACCTCTTTTGGGCGCCCAGATCGTTCAGCATCAACTGTGCTCGTACGGCCACAACGAAACTCGGTAAACCACTTATGAATCGTTCCAATCGACGGTGCAGAGTCCGGGTAATACTTACACAGCTTGGCCTTGGTCTCGGATATAGTTTTCTTGCGAAGATAGTAGTGTTTGATCAAAACTCGAAACTAAGATTTTTCCATATTAAAAAAAGCTCGGAGGTTAGTCGCTTCTCAGTGCTGTAACTTGTAAATGCGTAAACATAAATGGCTGAAGTTTTGACAGGCGTCATTTGAAGGATCAAGCTCGACGAAAATGGTTCACATTAGTGAATACTAATGCCATCTCTTAGAATTTTCAGGTACTTATCAGACTGCCTAGTACAACAGATTCACATTCAACCCCAAGACATCATAGTGAGTTTCGAAATAGTATCTCTTTTCACGAAAGTACCAATCTCGGATACAATTAATATTATTAAATCTTTTACAAACTTCCCTTTCGAGCTTGTACCTTTGATAGAGCAATGTCTCAATAATACTTACTTCTCGTTCAATAACCAAATCTACGAACAAACCTCAGGGGCAGCAATAGGATTTCCAATCTCACCTGTAATAGCCAATGTCTTTATGGAACATCTAGAAACTAAAATCTTTAACCAAGCCAAACTTAAACCAGAATTCTGGATCCGTTACGTTGATGACACATTGGTCATCTGGCGACATGGACTAGATGAACTAAATAAGTTTTTCGATTTTATCAAACAATTACATTCTAATATCCAGTTCACTGTGGAAATAGAACAAAACGGAAAATTGCCTTTCTTGGACATGTTAGTTTACAAAAAATCTGATAACACATTAGGACATGAAGTTTACAGAAAACCGACGCATACAAACAGATAATTACATGCCTCCTCCCACCATCACCCATCTCAAAAACAATCGGTCATCAACTCCCTTGTATACAGAGCTGTCTCCATAACAGACAAAGATAACTTACAAAAGGAATTACAAAACGTTAAACAAATCCTAATACAGAACGATTACACAAACAAACAAATTGATAAATCAATAAGAAAACACACTCAAAAAAGCAAGTTAACACAACCTACGAAAGAAAGATAGAGAAAAATGACCACCACCCTACCCTACATCCAAGGTGTCACAGAACAAATAGGAAGAATTCTCAACAAACACAACATCCAAACTATACTTAAACCACCTGCGAAAATAGAACAACTACTAAATAACCCTAAAGATAAAAAGGCACCCTTCAGTGATCCAGGAGTATATAAAATCCCTTGTTCTTGTGACAAAGTCTATATTGGAGAAACCGGGAGAGCGGTGAGCCAACGTATGAAGGAACATGAAAGTAAAGTCAGGCTAAAACATTTTATGCAATCAGCACTAGCTGAACATCATATCGAAACAGGACATAGCATTTTATTTGATAAAACAACAGTCATTGCAAAAACACCCTAATAACATCAATAGGGACCATGGATATAATACCAATCCGATTTGGCTTTCCGTTCTCCCGGATTAAAAAAAAAGACTTGATTGTCCAATCAAGTTCCACCAGTCCCCATGGTGGGGCGCTCTGGCCAATCACAGGCATCGTAGAAAGTATACCTAAGAACATCATGACCTGATACCTCAGTTTCAGATCAGCCCTTAAGATGTGTACTGCAATGTTCACGAAACGTCGGCAAACAATTCGTAGTTTTTTACACGAGTGAAACCCGAAATATCTCTTTTTATCAAAATGAATCATCGGGAAAGCATAAAATCTAGTAAAAAAGTTTGATTAATAAATTTTCCCTCAAGAATTTTTCAGAAATCTATTACAAATTTCTCTAACTTATCATCAAGCGAGCCATGTGCTAGAAACTATACATAGTTTTTCAACCTATAATATTATATTGAATTATTTTTAGATTTTCAGATCACTTTTAAGTAATATAAATATTTCTCTTATTTAGATCTCCATTTTTTACAATATTAATAAAAACTAAATAATGAATAAAAGCTGTTTCCTAATGTTTTAAAAACAATAAATGTTTTTTAAAACTTTGTCAAATGACAATGATATAGTTGAGTAATATTTAAGGTATTTTCGATCCGCCCTCCCACCACTGTACGAAATCTCTCCTCCTCAGTAGAAGTTTATACTCTTCCCGGTTTAGTAGTCTTCCCCGCTGAGTAGAACCTTAGGCAAATCTTGAATAACTGATAAAAATGAATAATTCAAGTCCTAACAATTTAAGTGTGTAATATTTATGCAAAATACTATATTAGACCTTTAATTTTCGATTATTTGCAATGTAATTTGATTTCTTATACCTTTTTATTCAAATTGCTGACTCCTTATTGTATAGACAAATTATTAATAATTAGATTTATTTTTAAATGAAGCTAGAAGAAATTTCTTTGCTTTAATGTTTAAAATTTTAGCGCGCTATTTTTAGTTGCGTCCTCATCTCAAATAATCGATTTTCTCCGCCTAACCTTCATTTACCAACTGTGAATGAAACAGTTGGTAGAAACCTAGTTTGCTTGGTCACACCAAAATCAATGAAATTCATCTAAATTTACGTGGATTATATCAGGGATGCATTTTGCAGTACAATTGTACTGAAACAGTACATTTTCAAACTTTGCAGTACGGAAGTACCACTTATCAAATTCAGTACAATCGAGTTAGTACATTTTTAAATGTCAGTACATTCAAAGATATTATAAATGGAGATGTGGTGCGGGCTTAGTTGCCCGCCATAAATATAGACGGCGCGTCCGGCGAAAAAAGTCACTTCCCATCTACCCACCGCTCCCCGTAGAAAACACTTATCGATATAGTTTGCCAAGAGCCACTTGGAGCGCTGTAAGCAACTCTCGGCACACCTTCGAGGCGCACTGATGGTAAACTTAGCTTGGACAAAAACCATTTGGATTGAAAGTAAATTGCCAATTAAAACATTTTTAAATTTATAACTTTGCAAAACTTGGTTGTTTCAATAAATACCACAAATATAAGTCAATGAGTAATTTATATTACGGTTTCGTATATTTTCCACTAATTCTAAAATTATTAATTATAATTTTCATTCTATATATTGTCTATATATAGTTCTTTAATATTATTTAGTTTTTATTATTATTTTTGTGGTCTGCAATTTCTACGGACTTTTTTAGACTATTCGTCTAATCAAGTTCTTGTATGTATTTTCCAATTTCTTAATTATTATATATTTTAACGTTTTTATAAAAATATAATTATAATTCCAATTGATAGGAAAACTGTTATTAAGGTTTTTAGATGTTAAGACGACAGTTCCAAGCCAGATTACGTTTCGCATTGGCAAACAAAATTAGACGAACAGAATTTCACTGGCACATTCATAAAAAATAT
>NC_046666.1:115176602-115178638 GCF_010883055.1 Belonocnema kinseyi | reverse complement strand
GTTATTTTTAGTTTGTAGGTTTAAATTTCCTTTGTTTTCTTTCTTTTATCGTGAAATTATAATAAATTGCTATGAATTACTTATCTTTAAGTACGTTTTCGGATTTCCCTGTAACTGCATATCGAAGTACAATTTGAAGAAAGTGCATTTATACCAAATTGAAAATTTTCTATTTTGCTTTTTCTCCAACCGGGTATATAAAAGACCGCTCTCTTTCAAATTTGCCACGGTCCTGTTAAGGAAAATACAAGATAATGTAGGGGTCGACTTACGACTGCGTCATATCCGAGAGTCGTTAAAAATCGTCCTGTTTAAGATTCTCCGAAAACCCATAAATACACACACACATATATATATTGAAAGTCAAGAAAATTTCAATTCCAAATGTGCAGAATTGGAGAAATATAAAATGTAGATCTAGAAAAAGAATAAAAAAAAGACCAAAAAGACTAATCTTCAAGAAATATTCAAATCCGAATCACAGCCAAAAACTGGTATTTTCGATAAAACAGTTGAATTTTTAACAATATAGATAGATAGAATTGTCGAATTTTGAAGAAAATTATTCAGTTTTGAGCCAGGTAGTATAATTTTTGACAAAAAAAAGAACCATTAACAACAAATTTCATTGTAGGCGTCGCGACTAGAAAGAATAAGTATGCACACATATTCATGTACACACACACACAAAAATACACATATATACATATATATATATATACATATCTATATACACATATACACATACATATACACATATATATCTTTTCTTGTGTGTTTATTTTAGGCAATTGAAGAAAAATATTTGTTATAAAAATAAAAATAGTACAATTTTTACTACAGGATAAATTGTTCATATGTTTTGTACCATTAATAGCTGTCGATAAAATTTTCAAATTTTGAAAAAAGTGGTCTCAAAAATTTTAAAAAAGCTTCAGCTTTTTGGATTTTTATCAAAAATTGCTGTTTAACGAACTCGATCTTTCTTTTTGGTCCCTCGAACAGTGTGTCAACGCCCAATCCAATCAAACCATTATTTCGAAAATTACCCGGTATACACACAGCAACGACGACGCCGGACAGACAAACAGACCCTGACGTAGAAACTTGTTTTTCTGACTCACGGGGCCTCAAAAATTCGACGTTTGATAAAATACGAAAAAGTTATTTTTCATAAAAAACTAATACCTTCTCATTTTTGATGAGAATGTAGAAATTATCAACAAGATCTGTAGAAAATCTTTCAAAGAATAAAATTATTGTCCCGTAAGTTACAACCGAAAAATTACAATTTCAAAAAAATGAAAGTTGTTTTAAATATTAATCTAGACTCATGACCGGGAGAAATCAGAAAATGAAAGTAAATTTGAAAATTGAACTGCAGTTCGAGTATTAAAAATTAAACAGTGAATGATTTTACAAGGTGATTCTAGATCTGATCAAAATGATATAATTTACATATTTTAATGTTAAAATTTGAACTAACTTAATTGCAAAGCCTTAGTAGTGACACAAGTGTAAAGTTCGCGTTAATGGCTTCTTAAATGAACGCCTTTATTCAATTTCAAAATCATTTTGAAGTATTATTTCAGTATAAAATATTCCATTTTTAATCTATTTGGTTTGGAAATAAAAAAAAACAATTTTCAATAGTAAACAATTTGAAAATGAATTGTCACAATTTCAGAGTGAAAAATTTAAACTTGGAATGTTACGATTATAATTGTTTAATTTTTTTATTTGTATTTCGTAGGTAAAAGTATTTTATTTTGATACTTAAAGAACATTTAAATAAGTATTAATTTAGAAAAAAATCAAATAAGCTGGAGGTTTTTGAATGTTACAAAGAAAAGAACAAAATTTGGAGCTCCTCAAGAATTTTGAAATACTAGGAAAACAATAAAATCTCTGGGTAGATTTAAAATGATTTTTTGTTTTGAAAAACTACATAACTCAAAGAGAATGTTTAAAAATATTTCAAAACATTTCAAAAGATTTACAATATTAGAAAAAATCTGGAAGCTCTTAAAACAATT
>NC_046666.1:115174142-115176502 GCF_010883055.1 Belonocnema kinseyi | reverse complement strand
AGAGACATAAGAAGTCACAGAAACACGAGAGCCTGCATGAAAAAATGCATGGACATAAAAGAAGCTAGAGAAGTATGCCAGGACAGGAAAGTATGGCGGCAATAGTTAATAAAAAGAGTGTCAATAGAGTGAATTACGCCAGAAACAAAGACCTTGGCTATTAATGGACCCAAGTGGGGAACCTTACATAACGACTTCGTAAGGTTCTTCGCTTGGGGTGATTGCTAGAGAAATTGATCAGCAACCTGGGTCGGAGCAGTGTTGCGGAACGAACGTGTTATTTACTTAAATAGCACGAGAATTCTGGATCAATCTGAAAAATCTCTATCCCTTCCACACACTACTCCTTTTCCCTGCCGAGTGAGTCACGCCTACCCCGAAAGGGAAATGGCTTAATGGTGTAATAATAATAATAAATATTTGCAATAAAAGTGTTTCGAAGAGATTTTTTAAAAATCTTTCGGGGGAAAAAATGAGTATTTATAGGTCGACAAAGGTTTGTTTTCCTTACCAAATTTGGCTTTCGTCTACATTTTTCCACTTGTTTTTACTATAGTACAATTTTTGTTTGCATCTCGGGCGAAGAAATCCATTCTATTATTTGACAAATATTCTTTGTAAGTCAATATTTTTCACAGAAAATTACTCTGAGTGACAGAACGAAATCGGAAACAATAAGAGTTCATTTATTCAGGAACAAGGTTTTTAAACAAAAATGACCTTGAGTGAACCTTTAATATCTATTTTTCAATTTTTACAAAAATCAGGCGATATTTTCTTACAAAAGAAAAATCATTTGTGGCGGGGGGGGGGGGGGGGGGGGGGGGGGCAAATTATCAAAAAATAAATAAAACTTGAAGTTGTATGATTTTAATTTGTAACTCAATAATTTGAGAGGTTTCAATCTAAAATTATCGAACACTTTCCATTCAAAAATTCGGATGAAATATTTAAATAGCTTTAAATTTGAAATTATTCAATATATTCTGAAGACTACAAATTTAAAATGTCTAAATTATTAACGCTTTAAATGTTTTTGAAACTGCTGTTCTGGAGACTAAATAGCAGAGTTATAAATTACAGTCGTGAAAAACCAATAAAATGTTTTAATTAATTTATATATAAAACAAAAAACCTTTGTATAAATCAATCTAAATGCAGCTGCAAAAATTTAATTTGAGATGCGTGGAATTCAACGTATAGTTTAAAAAGAAAACTGAAAGCAAAGGATCGACTTTCAAAAGAAGCGAAAGAAAGTGACTCGCTGGATTGCAAATGAACATGGAAAATGGTAATTTTCGCATTTTTAAATTTTAAATTCAAACTTTTTTGCCTTTTAACAATTTCGATAAATTCTGAAAATTCAAACAATAAGGCTGTATTCTGAAAATGAAGCAATTCTAACGTTAAAATTCAAGTTCCTAAACTGAAGGCCTAAAAATTTGCAAATTTTACAATTAGTCTATGTTAATTGTATTGGTATCTTAAAAGAGTATAAATAGTTCTTAAATTAGTTTTTAAATTTTCTACAGTTTACCTTTTTTACATACCAAGATGTCAAAAAAGCCTACCCAATTTTTTCAAATTTTAATCACTTATTTTCTAAGAGAAAATCACCCCTGTTTACCAGTCACTAAAAATGGATTAGAAAAACATTGCCAAGAGCCAAGAATAAAAATTGGATGTAAAGCGAATTTTTAAATTTTTAATTGAGATTATCTTTAAATTTGTGATATCAAAAATTTCCATACACATTTCTTTTTAATAATACTGTGGGAAAAAATCAACAAGATCGAGCCCCGAAATTATAATTAGAGCAAATTTTCTGTAATTCTATGGGGACGGCTGAAATATCCCGAAAAATAAAATTCCCGACTCGGTAAAGCTCTCTGTCCCAAAAAATACAATTCCAAAACTAATAAAATTCCTGAACAGTTTATAATATTAACGGATTTGAAAATTCCCAAATAATAACACTCCCCAAATAAAATTGTTTCTTAATCAATATTAATTATTTATCAAAACTACAATAATAAAATATTGTAATCAAATAAATTTTGTTAAAATATTTAAAGCGTTAAAAATTATTGTTTGAATTTAAAATTAAAATTATATAAAAAATTTTACTGACAAATTAATATATAAAAACTCGTGTTTTTTAATTAACATTTCGATTTTTCAGAAGAACTTTTGCGTGTGAAAAATACTATATACATTTTCAACTAAAATATCTTACCCAGAAATATATTTTGTTTCATTTATTATTTTAAATTTAAACAATAATGTTTAAATACTTCAAACATTAAAAAAGTTGTTTCTTTGGTATAAATATTTGATTATTTCAATTTAAAAAAAATTGT
>NC_046666.1:115161707-115174042 GCF_010883055.1 Belonocnema kinseyi | reverse complement strand
AAAATTCAGCGATACATACATGTCAAACTTTTCTAACCTCAAAATATTTTTCTACTGCCTTACCGTCATATTTTACGAAGAATGAGAAAACAAGAATTCGACCTCGTAGTACGATGAGGGCAGCACCTCGCTAGGGCAGAAAATGTGATGTCCTATATATATAATTCCCCACTCCGACGCCCCGTAGCGCATCTACGTTTATAATATCTTTGGTACATTGCAGTACAAAGCAGGCGGACGACATTCATTTCTCATTTTTCAGCCAATCTGGAATTTTCATCCAAGAAGACGAATTATTATAATTGGACGGAAAGATATATAGCAGACAGCAAAAGGACCCAAGCAGCCAACAGGAAAGAAATATGACCTGAATGACGTCAGCCGTGCAACTCCGATGCCGTGGAAATTCTCAAATTTAAACGGACTTCTCTTTCTGTCATATAAGTTTAAAAAGAGAGGTCCGTTGGAATCCGAACATATTCACGCTTCACGGCATCGGGTTCCCACTACTGACGTCACTCACGTTCATATTTCTTTTCCGTTGGCTGCTTGCGTCCTTTTCATGTCAGCAACTGCAGACCCGCAAAAAGACGGAACAAACAACCGCAGCAAAAGATCTCGAATTGATCCTAAAGATGCCCTTCAATTCTGCCCTAAAAAAACTGGAGTTGAGTCATCCAAAGAGCTCAATGACTTCTGGCAAAGTTCCGAACACACAAGTTAATCATAAATACTCTTATTTTTTACTATTTTATAAATTGCATTTTTTTGTTCCATTCTTCTTTTTCAGTATTATTACTAGATCATATTTTGCAAAAAAGTGTCAACATTATGTTATACTATTAATGTATTATAAGGTGACATCAAGAACAAAAATGAAAAAATTTAATCTCACTTTGAGTTGACTTATAGTTCATAAGATCATTTTTATTCAGAATTTAATTTTTCAGTCTCCAACTTCTTTGCTTGAAAATTACATTTGTTAAAAGCCGGCAGTTTCATAATAAAGAAAAATATGCTTATATGCTTTTAAAATTTCCCGCCCAAAACTATGTTAGTACGCATTCAGTACACTGCGCGCTTCAGTCAGTACAATCTTAGTACAATTTTCGGCTGAGTGCAGGACATCCAGCCGAACCTCTTGATGCATCCTTGGATTATATTGATGAACTTTAAAATGCGATCAGTTTTATGAATCATTTAATGTTTTTTAATTGCGAAAATGAATGAAAGAGAATGTCAAAGGTGTTTAAAGAAATTTAAAAACATTAATGAATAGAGATCTGACCTAAGACAGTTTTTCTTTTAAAAAAACAGATACATTGGCTTTAGATGTTAGTGCCAGCAAAACTGATGAAAATGGTGAGTAGGCTTTATTTTACTTTCTCTTAACCTCAACATATATTTTTTTCATTAGCATGAAAGTTAATAATTTCTTTTTAATTTGAGTTTTTTATTGAACACAGTGGCGGATAACTATTATTTTATTTCTATTACAAATTATTAACTGAACTTATTAATTGTACATTAATTTTACTTGTCACTGTGAACAATACAATGCACACGCTACTGTATCTTCGACCCAAAAATATTTTCTGGATTATTGAATAAATGCATTGCAAACAAAATGACATTAAAACATACAAAAAAGTTGCTGCGAATATATTTATAAATTTTAAATGTTCAAAATGTAAATTTTCTAAAATTATTAAAAGACATTATTTCTTTTTCAATTTTGTGAAGTTCCCAAGAAAAAACAACCTATTTGAAATGACAACTTTATGAATTGCAAATCAGTGAATTGCAGAATTCACGAGATATTAGAAGAAAACATACGCAAGGCTACTGGATTCATTCCACTATTTAAGTTGTAGAAGACTTAAAGCTTTTTGAGGCTCATAAGTCAGTCGAAAAAATAGTAAAATTAAAATTATTCAATGAAAAAAATTAATTAAAAATAATGAGAAAAAATTCTTTTTAAAATCAAATGTGGCGAATCTAGAATTCCAGTAACAGATGCGCAATTCAGAAGAATTCGAAACGGATTTAACGCAATCGAATGGATTTTTGTTTCCTGGGTTCTTAATGTGTTTACAAATTTGCATTTCCTATGCAGAGTGAAAAAATTATATTAAAAACCTAATAATTAAAAATAGAAATTTAAAACTGATTTTCAAAAGGAAGACTAAAATGATCTAATTTGAAAAAATGTTAAAACGTTTCTTTTTGCATTTTTCAATACCTCTATCTGAATATTTTTTCTTAACAGCAATATCAAGGGCAATTTTAGAAAATAAAGAAGAATTTTTTACCAAATTCAAGAGAGTATTGACGTATCGACGAGTGAAGAAAAAAAAAAAAGAAATCACGCAAGAATGTCAACCAGAAACAATTTCTGGTAAACTGACTACTTATTTTATAATAAAAAACGTATTAGCGTTCAAATTCGTCTGAAAATTAAAAAAAAAATAGAAATTGATGGTTATTTTATTTAAATATTTTCAATTAGTTAATTTATACTGAGAAAAAAATTGTACGACAATATGATGCACTGAGAATGACAGGTAAAGCTCAAAAAATGATTTTACAGGAGAAACAGAAAACGTTTTCTATGATGTAACTTAAAATAGAAAATATGAGAAAATTAGAGAAATAAGGGGTCCTTATAAGATATACTTTCAAATTTAAAAATATCTTTAAAACTATTTTTCATATTACGAAAGAGAATAAACCAAATGTGCCTTACCTGTTTCTTATTCTCAGTTATTTAAATATGCATTCTTTCATGCTTTAAAATTACAAATAATTTACAAGATGTTTAACTATGATCTTCTATCATAAAAAAGCGTCGCACGGAGCAAGATTCATAAGTTGAATCCTATTTATCACTTCTTGTGAGAAAAAGGAGAAAAAACAAAATGGGCTTTACCCAGCTGTCATACTCATTTCTGTACAAGCACCTAAAATTTAAACACGTGTTTTGGTAAAATAACATTTTTTTATTTGCATATTTCTAACATTTATCAATAGGCCTTAACCAAAAGTACTCGAAACTACAAAAGAATAATTTTAAAAAAAGTGGGCTCTACCTAGTTGCACTTCTCAGTGCCTCATATTCAGTAGTGATGCTTTATATTTATTGATATTTCAAGTTACACGCGAACTACTTTAAATAAAATTCTCTGTAAATAAAGGAACCACTCAAATTTTAGTAATATGTGACGTAAAAATACTATTCATTGTAATTACCACCTATCTTATAAGAATTGATAACAGTGTAATATTTCCTAAACTAATTTTATTTTATGGATTTTCCGAGCGTTTTTCATCGCGACACTGGTGATATTTTTTCTCCGCAAGTAGAAATACTAGAGATGAATGAGGACATATCTCAGAACGATCAGAATGTTGAGGCACTAGAAGCAGCAAATACTTTGGAAAAAGAGCAATTGTGTACGGAAAAAGAGAATCATGAAGATATAATTCTTGAAGGTGACGCTCTTTCTTCTACGGATATTAAGTCTCCCGCGAGAAATAATCAAGAGCGAGAGGAGCTTCACACCAAAAACTCTCTACAATTTGCGAATGATCCTGCGACTCTCATAAATAAAAAATCATTTACCGATTCCGAAATAAAACGCATTTTAGAAAATGGACCGTGTCAACCGAAAGTTTACGAAATGCAAAGTTGAAAAATTTCCAATGAAGAAAGATGGAAAGCATTTTAGAGAAACTTGGTACACAAAAGACTATGTCGATAAAAAGAAAGAAATAAGAGAATGGCTGAGCTACTCGCCATCGCAGGATAAGGCCTTTTGTGTAACCTGCTTGGTAGCAGTTCAAAATATACCAAACTATTATAGTGCGTGGATCATGAAAGGCTTCAGTGACTGAAAAATGGCACCATGACCATAATTAAACATGAAACATCATAGTCAAACATTGAAGCCTACTGTAAGCTCCAGATGAAAAATTTGTCGGCACCTCTTTTACCTGATTTACTTAGTGCAAAAAATAAAGAAGTAGCTCATAACCGTGCTGTGGTGAAAGCATTAACTAACATCACTCTGTATCTTGCAAGGCGATGCATAGCATTTCGCGGACACCGAGATAGTTTAACACATGATTTGGGAGGAAATTTTATTGGTTTAGTTCAACTTTTATCGAAACGTTCGCCTGAACTCGCCACGTACCTCATTCATCAGCAGGAAAAAAAACTTGGAAAGTAGAAGGTAGAATTTTCCTTACTTTCATGGCATAGACAGAACCAGTTAATAGAAGCAATTCCTTATTATATCAGATCTGTGATGAAGACTGCTATCAAGGCAGCTCTAGTTTTTTGCGCTCAAATGGATGGATGTTTAGATGCATCAAAAAAGGAACAAATAGCCTACATAATTCGATACGCAAATAAAAACGCAGGTGTTATTCACGAGCATCTCCTTGATATACAACCCTCTGTCTCGACAACTGGTGAACATCTTTTTTCGGAGTTCAAAAAGATCTATGAAAAACATGATCTACATTGGAAAAAATTTCTTGTTGGACAATCTTTTGATGGTGCAAGCAATATGCAATGCTTGATACATTATCTAAAAATATTAATTTTTCTCTATTTTACGCTTATTACAGGATGTTCTTTTCATTTCGATAATCATTTTTGCATTTTTTTCAACCTTTCTTTCGAAACTTTTGAGATATTCAATCAGCTCTGGCTATAGTGACTGAATCAGTATCCTTTAAAGGTATTGCATCACAATATTTTGAAAATATACACGAATCGTAAGAATATGTGTATTACCCTTAGAAGTAACTGAAAGAGGTCCTACAAGGTCAATTAAAATCTTTTCAAATTGTTCTTTGGCAGTGTCACTTATCAACATTGGTTGACGAGTTTTTCTTCTAACCCATTTATTTCTTAAAGAATATTTACATGAACCAACGATTCTTCCAACGTCTTCCTTCATATTGTCCCAATAATATTGAGATCTAAGCGGCCAATAACATTTTGAGGATTCTTTATATCCACCTACAGCAGACTCGTGGAATTCTTTGATTATGTCTTCTCTTGCATGACGTGGTGGAATAATCATTTGACCGGAGCAGATGACAACTAATAATTCGGACCCGACAAATGCTGTCGAAACATTTGCTCAATCGAAGGCCAAGAGATCTGATCCAGATCGTTTCCCTTCTTTGAAATCTTCACGCTCTTGACATTAAGAGTATTCATTGCATTTTTTAATGCAATAATTGCTCTAGATATGTGATTCAAGAAAAGCTGATCATCATGCTTATTACTCACAATCAAAGCAAAAATATACCTATTGTTCCGGGATAAGACTAATACTTCACCTAATTTAGGATTACTTCCTAAGAAATCTTCAACTCGGAAGAGATTATGACCCATTAACTCTTTAATAGTTTCAGGCATCATCGAACCATCGGCTGAGACAACATGAACAATATGGCCTTTACCTATATAAATTTTGTCCTTACTGTATGATACACATGCGTTTGAGGTGACCAATGCAGGATTCTTTTCAAGAACAGCAGCACTGTTCTCACCATTGTGTTTGTCTTCCATCTCCTGCAAAGCGCACCTTTCACTTTGCTATCCCCATGAATCTGGACCAAAATGCTGTGGTCCATGGGCGCAGACCGATAACGGGGTCCCTAATAGACTACACTTAACAGGAGTCGCGAGTCGTGGTGCCTCGGCACTCTGATCCTGGGTGGCGATTTGATACTTCTGAGAGATTGAGTTTGGATTATTCATTTCAATAATCACCTCTATTCTTGTAAAGTTACTTTCCACTGCCCTGAAATCTAGAGCCTCAAAACAAGCAAACACTCGCTTCATTACCTCTTCTGGTTCAATGTCGTTATCAGAAGCTGGAAGTTCCACAACAGCTATCAGCTTTGTATCGACGGAATACACAGTAGATAATAAAGGGCCCCTATCATTCAGTGGATTTCTTGACGAAGCATCAGCGTTGGAATTTACTTTTCCAGACTTATACACAATCACGTAATCATACTCACTCAGCTTCATTCGCCATCTACCCAACCTTGAGACAGGATCCTTTATGCTATGTAGCCAAACTAAGGGCCTATGGTCAGTTACGAGGACAAATTTGTGACCTTATAAGTAAAGCCGGAAATAGTTGACGCAGAAGACAAAGCAAAAGCGATTAGCAAGTTCTGACCAATCTTACCCTGACTGAGGACACCTCCAAGCGTATAATTTGAAGCGTCTGTTGTCAATATAAATGGTTTTGAAAAGGTAGGATACTGTAACAAAGGTTCGGAACAGATCTTATCACGCAGGATCTCGAAACCTCCTGGTTCTACGGAAGTCCAACGAAAATCAGTGCTGTCCATCAAAATATGAGTAAGTGGTTTAGCCACTTTAGCGAAATCTGGAATAAACCTCCTATAGTAACCTACAAGCTCCAAGAATTGTTCGACATTTTTCTTTCCTCTTGGAATAGGAAAATTCTTTACAGCTTCTACTTTTCGAAGATCTGGCTTTAACCCTTCTTTGGTGATAATATGTCCCAGAAATACTATTTCTTTTTTTAAGAAATAACACTTTTCAGGGTTCAAAGATAATCCCGATGTTCTTAAACGACCTAAAACAGCTTTTATTTTTTGACTGTGATCAATAAGTGATGAGGCATAGATGACAATCTCATTCATATCAATAAATAGATCAATTCCTCGTAAACCAGTAAAAACTTGGTCCATTACTCTTAGACAGGTAGCAGGGGCATATTTAAGTAAAAAATGGCATTCTATTGAACTCGAAATGAGCGAATGGAGTAGAAAAAGCAGTTTTTTCTTTATATTCGCGATGCATGGGTATTTGATGGAAACCTGATGCTAAATCCATAACAGAGAAATATTTAGCTCCTCCTAATTGATCTAATATCTCTGTTATTTGCGGTAAAGGATAAGAATCTCTAATGGTTTTTTCGTTCAAACCGCGATAATCAACCACCATTCTCCTTTGTTTATTACCATGAGGATCTGGTTTTCTGGGAACGGCCAAAACAGGAGAATTATGTGGGGATACTGATAGTGGAATTATACCATCCCGAACATATCCTTTATTTTTTCCATAATCACTTTTTTAGGAATAGGCGGATGACGATAATTTTTTATGTGTACCGGTTTACTATCAGAAGTGTCATTATATGGGCAACAACATTAGTTGATCCCAAATTATCATGAGGAAGATAAAATTGCTGAGAATAATAAAAAAAAATATTCAGAAGAGAGTTTCTTTCTCTTTATCATTTAAATCAGAGAGATTTACAAATTTCAAAATTTTCAGTATTGTTAAATTTATTTGCTGATTATTGGAATTTATAAAGAAGGTTTTACCAGTTCCGTTTTCATTAAAAATCAAAGACTCACTAGCCATAATTCCAGAGCCACACTTAATTCTATGTATGTAACCTTCTTTTAATTCAGTATCTTTTAATTGAATTGTTACTAATTTCTTCGTTCTCAACTGATTGTCTTATGGGAGGCAAACAGAAAATTAATATTTTGTATTTGAAGACAGTCACTTTCAAAATTAACAATGGCGTTGTGTTTTTTGAGGAAAGGAATACCAAGGATACCTTCTTGTGGATTGGGAAACAATTGTGGGCCTATTCCAACCAAATTAATTATTCGCTTTTTATTCATCCAAGCTGTGGGACTTACCACATTTTCTTTAAGTAAATTCACTCCAGCGCCAGTATCAATTAAAAAGATCACCTTATTCTTTGAAAAAGAAAAATTATCCAATTCTACTGTCGGGTTTGGACCGAATTCATTAAACTGTCCGAGTGAGAGGATGATGCGCTGGGTTGAGAGGGGTTTACACTTGGAGTCGTCTGACATCTCGTCAGACAACCCGCCTCGAAGTTTACTCGCATATAAGCTCCTCTCTTTAATAAATCTTGCCCTATTTTATTCTTCAAATTAGATCCCGATGAGGTAGATGGAAAGGAGCCAGACAGATATCCATGAACTCTTCCCCAACTTTTCACTTTTTGATCGGCTTTCATGACTAATGCAATACCATCTTCCAAAGTGTTAATTTCTTTATCATGAATAGCCATATAAGTGTTGAAATCTAATCCGCACAAAAAATTGCCAATTACGGTCTCTTTATACGCTTCACAACGGCCCATATCTCTTACTCCAAGGGTGCTTTCCATTACTTGAGAAGTTAATTTATTGAAAATTTGATTAACGCGAGCCCCATATTCTTGAATTGAATCATCCGGTTTCTTTCTAACGTTAGCTAAAGTCTGCGAAATTTGAATTACATCTTCTTCCTGAGCGTAAATACGCTCCAAAGTTTTTAAGATGTCATTAATTTCCAAATCGCTTTTGTCTTGAATATAATAAAAAAAAATGTGAAAAAAAAAAATTTCAACTATCAATTCCATCGGCATCAGCCAGTAGCGTTGTACACGAAAATACGAACCCTGGCTGCCACTAGACGAGGCCCTAGAGGGTTCGTATTTTCGTGTACAATGTTACCGGCTGATAATTGATAGTTGAAATTTTTTTTACATCTTTTATTATTAAGCTTTATACTAAGACGTAGTTTTCTTTCGGCTCTTGCATTTTTCAAACTTTGAGACCGATATTTTATGTATAAAAAAAGTTCGAACGTTCAAAAAATGTCGAGGTTCAGAAAAAGATGAAATAATTTTCAGTGAAGTTCCCACCAAAATGCACTACCTAAACGTACTTTATTGTACTCTAATACATTTTCCAAAGTTTCAGCTCGATATTTTATTTACAAAAAAGTTCTTAGGTTCAAAATAACATTCAGTGAACTGATAAAGTGAGGTTGGTAATATAGGTATTTAGCTGTGTCACATGTCCTTAAGTAAGGTGCATTGCGAGGATCGGTCATACCAATAACAGCCCTGCATACATTCTTAATTCATAAATAACTTAATGCAAATATTCTTTCCTGTAAATTCAGTTATCATATCTCTGACTATTCACGAAATTTTTTCAGGTCCATAAATGAGATAAGACGGTAGTAAAGGAACAGAGGGTGAGTCTCGGACCTGAGTCTCATATCTTTGTTAATTATTCCAACCCGCGCCACTTTGATCTGAATTCAAAGAATTTGTTCTGTCACTATCAGGAGGATTTTCGCTCACCAATAACCTAGATCGCAATTCTTGAGTTACTAAAGCAGGTGGTCCACCAGGGCTATCATTTTTGTCTCGTCTATCTTTTTTCGGTGGTGATGCTTCGTTTGCATCTTTCGAATTATTATCTAAACGACGTTTCCTATTTGGAGCCATTTATTAAACATTTTATTAATCCTGTTAAGCCTACGGTTATTGAGGAATAGTTTGGTGGTCTTTATTTAACCGATAACGACCTTGGTGCATTTGTCGACACCCTATGCTACGGGGAGTAAAACCACCGCAAAACCTTGGTAGAAGATTGCGGCTTTTACTTTCTAATGTTTATTGTGATAAATTAATAATCCTATTCCATTGATTTTTCAGATTCAAAAGATGATGCCTTCTGTCAGTGAAGTAGTCTCTCTTGTGGTAAGACGAACGGCCTTAAATTTCTATCAGTGAGTTAGTAGTCCAGTGACCTAGTTTTTCTTCAATTTATTTGATTTATTCCTTTATGGTGCAACATATCCCACCGCTGTCACCAATTGTAATGCCCAAATTTCACGTACCTTTCCTGTCGACAATTCACTGCTCTCTGATTGAACGTCTGATTGCCGTTGATTCGTTGAAACGAAAACCATTTAAAGGAACTTATTTGAAATAAAAACACTTAATTTAACAGTTGATGAATCACAATTTATTTAAGATGAATTTCCACAATCACTGTCTCAAAGTCACAAATCACAATTGTTTATAATTGTTTATATCGCGACTTCCTGCTTGGCGTTTAACAATTGATCTTACTCATAATAGTTTATTATTTAACAGCAATTCAAATAAATTGACTAAGTTCAAACATAATACCAAGTTTCTAAGTCCAAAAAACTCAATTATACACTATCAAGTGTCGCAGGTTTAGTATTAAATATGCGGTTTCGGAGATACAAAAATCTGGCGTTCTTCCGTTGTTCGCGCCCATTTATAAACTCTGTTTTGGGCGGAGTAATCTCCCACTTTTCCTTTTCAGCCAATCAAATCGCTTACGTCATTGAATTTAACAGTCAGTTTAAAAATAAGAAAGTAGGTCGCATGGCTCCGGCTATTAGATTTAAAACGCAATATGACCAATTCGTTCATTGACATATCCGAACAATTTCGGTCCAAAGTTCAAACTGTGACCAGATGTTTATAATGCGATTTCCTTTTAAAATTCGTTCTAAGGCACGTTCTGATACTAAAAATTGCTCTATGGCTCATCTTTAGGAATGCTAAGAATCTAACCTATTTCCTATTGCTTCGTAGTCTATGAGTATTTCCCTGATATCGAATTAATCTGCAATTCTTATGCTTTCTATTATTTCAGGACAGAGAGAGAGGGTATTAAAATAATGAATATTTCTTCTAAATTGTTCTTATTCTGTACTTTCTAGGTTATACTTATAAGTTCAACTTTAAATTCTAATTTGAACTTGAACACACATCGATCAATCGATATAACGAATCGATATCTCGCTAATCGATACTAGTTTCTGAGGTACACTTTGTATAACTAAAAGTACATGTTTTGACGGGTCTAGGGCCCGAAAATGTATATCGTTATAGATAGGTATCCATTTGAACAAAGGGTGCTTTCATGCCTCTGCAAGCAGGCAGCTTGCATAAAGACACCCTATAAGAGTGAAAGAGATAGAGAATGGTCCATCTCTTTTACTCTTATAGGTTTTCTGCATGCAGGCTGCCTGCATGCAGATGCATGAAAGCACTCTACTTTTCACGGAGATCTGTTTTGAATTAATCGTGGAATTAATATTTTTTATATGATTCATTTCTAGCTGCTTTGTTGGTTTATAGCATATTTAACTGGTTGAGAACCTAGATACGAACTCGATGTGTCAAATTAATTCATCAATTTATCTAAATTCGTCCTCACGGAGGCCTGTTTTTAACTAATCGTGGATTTAATATTTGTCATAAGATTCATTTCTAGCTGCCTTTTTGGTATATGGCAAATTTAATTTGTTGATTTTAAAACGGGCCTCCGTGAACCCCCCCCCCCCCCCCCCCCCCCCCCCCCCCCCCTTACCCTAGAGTTAGAAAATTCTCGGTAACAAAGATTTGGAGAAGGTAACGGAGAACGTTACCGTGTATTACCGAGAATGCGAGAATTTATCGAGAATTTTAACTTTTTACTATTATTTTTTGTTTTAAGTTAAATATCGTTTATACACAATACATTTTAACCTCAATAGCAATAAACATTAGAAATTAAAATTATTTTTTATGTTTTATGTACAATATACTTCATATATTTCGGAATAGAATTATATTGAAATAGTTAACGCAGAACCATGAGTATTATATAAATCTCATTCCTGTGACTTATCGGTTATAATCTATAACAGTTCGTTGATCAGTCTTGGAGAATCAATACTGTAATTAAACTTACTTTGTTTGATAGCAGTTCCTAAATATGATAACTATCTAGTTTTTGGAGTGAACAAAACTAACCAGCTAAAATGCAGGAAAGACACAGTGGATATTAAATATCATTGTTGTTACTCATAACTATTATTTGTTGCTCAGAAATTATCTTACTCAGTCTTATCAATATTCTTAAATAATATTCTTTTTAACCTGTCGCTTTAAAGAAATGAAAGAAACTTTAAAACCCTTTCCACATTATAACACAAAATGTAATAAGATTCTGCGTTTAAGAAATCTAAGTTGGCGGAAAAATGTCAACTTTATAAAAAATACTGCAAGAATCTTCAAATTTCGATGTTTTCTAAAAATTCGAATAATTCTAAAAATGATCAAATTTTCAAAATGTATATGATTATTATTAACATTTAGTAAAATAAAGTAACTAATTATTTAAAAAAATATAAGTCTGTACACCTGTTTGAAATTTTGCTACTTTGTTGTGTCAAGTCTGACCTTAGAGCAAAATCTAGGGACAAATTTCTAAAAATATTTTTTATCATTTTTTATACGACTCAATGCTACCATCTGCTAATAATTAGAAAAGTATTCCCCAAGTTACTAAAAATCATTACAGTTTGCATTTAAAACCATTTGAGCTCAAAACTTTACATTTATTTCGGGGAAAAACTTAAATTCTCGAAAAAACAATTGCTTAAGAACTTACCGGTACGTTACTGGCGTCCCTGACGTAAGTCA
>NC_046666.1:115159566-115161697 GCF_010883055.1 Belonocnema kinseyi | reverse complement strand
CAGCTATTCTGAAAAAGTTGCCATGCTTTGTAGCCGAAAATGCATTAGCGTGGTTTCTCCTTACTATTCCTTCGTGGTTGACTTGTTTTTACTTGCGCTTGGCGGGACCATGCTTTGTTGGATCATGGTCTGTCGGAGAGCAAAGAGTCGTGAGTAGACCCTTGTGAAGTTAGCACCGCAATTTTCACTAATTTGGAAATATCAAATCTTTTCTTTTTGTAATCGTTTGTTGGTCGTTTGTTGGTGTCTATTTGTCAACTTTCAACGTTTGTTGGTTAAAATTGCAAAAGTTATTAATATTTCAAGTTTCGGCTGCAAACTTCACACGAGCAGCATAAAAATATTTGCTAGCGCTATAATTTTTAAAACTTTCCGAAAATTCGTCGCCGAATTGTTTGTTGGAGTTTTTTGGTCAATTTTTAATGTTTATTATTGAAAATGAAAAAGATATTGAATTTTGAACATTTTCTTGCACCCGGTGTATAATTATCACCGCGCACATGTTTCTGCGCAGGAGCCTCTTCGGCGGCCATCGCACTTGCCATTGGCACGAAATTTTAAACCACAAAGACTGTCAGGAATACGACAAAGAGTTTTTGGTTTTTACATTATCAGGTTCGCTATATACAGTAAGGACGTTTAGTGTGTAGGCGAAGGGAATATAATGATATAACTTTAGCATACATTGCAACCCGTCGTACATCTGTGTACTTCAAAAAAGTAGTAAATAGGCGATTTTAATTCTGTTTTTAAGTCCCCCGTGCTCGAGATCTTGCGCTTATTGGCCAAAAGCTTCGAGCCTCAGATGATGTGCGCAAAAGACGTACAACCTAATTATGAAAGAAGGTTATTATCTTAATTATTGAAATAAATATGAGAATCAAACGCTTTTGGCTTACTGCAACGAAAATTATTCTTGTAAGCTGGGAGTCCAGCGACCTCGAAAATTTCGTTAACGTATTTTATATATGAAACGCCTATTTGCTTAAAGAAATTCTATTTCACTAAAAACAAGTCGTCTTTTCTAAAAGAAGCATAATAGAGGTTGTCCTCTAATATTATACATTATACGTTTTTGATACATCTGCTTTATCATTAACCAAACTCTCATTTAAATTAATAAATTAACACAGTGTAACACAATATTAGAATGTGTTTTCAAAATCTTTGACACCCTTTACATGGTTTAAAAGATTATAAATCTTTGTGAAGTTGTTATGAAATATTTAAAATCTGATATACACGCCTTTATAAAATGTTCAAAATCCTTTTAAACATTTTAAAACCTTTGAAACATTTTGAAATCTTTAGTAATGTTTTGTAATATGGTGTATACACAAAAACCGAGTGGTGAAATCCAGCTTACAAGAATAATTTTCGTTACAGTAAGCCAAAAGCATTTGATTCTCATATTTATTTCAATAATTAAGACAATAAATTTTATCACCAATTAATTACGTACAACATGCAGATATTCACTTTATTTAATTAATTAAGTTCGAAGTACAAAACGATTTTCACACTTATCAAACGTCAAATATCATTCACGTACCGTGACATTAGTGAAAACCAACTCTAATTTTTAAGAAAGTAGTTAATACACGTCCTGAATGTATTTGTGAACAATTTTAATGTTGTGTTACATTTTTTTTTTAAATTCGTAACTAATTATTTATTTGAAATGCTCGGTGAATCCGGGGGAACAAAACCTTTTTCAAAATTAGGTTATACCTATATTTTGCGCACGTCTTCTAAGTCTCGAAACCTTTGACCAATCAGCGCAAGATCTTGAGCGCGGGAGATTTCGAAACCGAATTAAAATCGCCTATATAGTACTTTTTTGCATTACACAAATGCAAGACGGGTTACATTGTATGCTAGATTTTATATAATTATATTCCCTATGACTACATAGTAAACGTCCTTACCAAATAATTTAGTATGCTTAAGGGCAATTATAGTTTGGAAATATATACAAATATATTGTAGTGTTGAAGATTACCGAAGATTGTGTACAATTGAAATTAACTAATTTTGAGAAACAACTAATTCTAAAAATAACAAAATATGTTTGTGCAAGAATACACAGGATTCCTTTACTTAATATCATAAAATATATAAAAGTATACAT
>NC_046666.1:115146176-115159466 GCF_010883055.1 Belonocnema kinseyi | reverse complement strand
TGGTCTTCCGAACTGTCGGCGAGGAACAAAGTATCTGCAACGAACATGCTTGCCTTCCCGGTACTACTCTATTCATTTGGAGTAGTTCCATGGACGAAGAACAAGCTCAAATCCCTTGATATCGGGACAAGAAAGGTTATGCACATGAACAAAAGCATGCATCTTAAGTCTTCCGTTCCGCGACTGTACATTTCACGCCATCAAGGGGGTCGCGGAATATTGAGTATTGAATGTCTTCACAACAGGATTATTCTAGGTACAGCACATAGAGTTGCAAATGGAAAAGACCCTCTTCTTAAAATGGTCAGGAATCACGAAGAAGTGGGCAAAGGAACGTTTCTGTACAAAGCAGCGGAGGAGGCTGCTGAAACACTCGGACTTGACTTCAATATTAGGGGTGAGCAAAATGCATCAAATCTTATCTATTTCGAGTACTCACTATAGAAAGCACGGATTAAGAAAGCACAAGAGAAAAACTTTCGTGAACAGCTCCTCGATAAGAGGATGCATGATATCTTCCACAGAAATGTGAAGGATCAGTCAATGTCTTGTGAGCTAACGTTTGCTTTCCTTAAATCGCCCGTATTGAAGTCTGGTACGGAGGGTTTCATTTTTGCATGCCAAGACTGTGTCATTTCCACCTTAACATACCGTCGCCACATTTTGAGCCAAGACATTCCCGATGATAGCTGCAGGGCGTGCCATGCGCACCCCGAGCATGTAGCTGACATACTATCTAGTTGTCCAACTCACGCGGGAACGACCTACATTCAAAGGCACAATGCGGCACTAAGAGTGCTTTATTACCATCTCTGTCACTTCTACAGCATTCACCTTAATAGCGCTCCTCTAAATGCTCCTAGGGAAATTGAATCAATTGTCGAGAATGGGAAGTGCCGCATATACCGGAACTTTATATTAAGAGAGTTACGGTAATTTAAAATATTTATAATTTTGTATAGTAAAGCTTTTTTTAATAAAATAATTCAAAATTTAAGCAAAAATTAGAAAGTTTTCTTTTTTATTTTATCAGAGGCGCATCTAGGGAAAGTACCGCCCATGGTGCTGAAAAGTGGTATTTCTGCATGAAATATACACCTTCGAACACTTAATTTTTTATTTTGCTCAGAATTATTATTGGTCTAGTATAGTAATATTAACATTATTTTAAAGTAATTTTTAATTATTTACACAAATTTTATCTGTTTAAAAAAAAGTTTTTTTCAAGTCGGTTTATTTTTATCAGAATCCAAGCCAAGGTAGCCCTTTTATATATTTTACACGTATTTTATATATGAAACGCCTATTTGCTTAAAGAAATTCTATTTCACTAAAAAAAGTCGTCTTTTCTAAAAGAAGCATAATAGAGCTTGTCCTCTAATATTATACATTATACGTTTTTGATACATCTGCTTTATCATTAACCAAACTCTCATTTAAATTAATAAATTAATTTTCTTAAACAATATTTTGCCAGGAAGTCTGTGAAATTTTTTATCTATACTGCTACAATTGTTATAACTATTAAATATAAAGACATTCATTTTACTCTATATAATATTAAATTGTTTGAAATCAAATTATTAGTTATTTCCCGTATTTCGTTGTGTTGTCCTACATATGTCCACTTTTGTTCTTATAAATTTGGAGTCTACGTTTCCTCTTTTATAATGCATATCTGTTAAATTAAGCCATTAAACTTAGCACTAGAGACATGCAGGGGAAAGGAGAGAGCTAGACTTTTCTCGAAGTTTTTAACTGCGTAGTTGTATCTTATAACTACGTTGCATTTTGTCACTGCGTCACATTTACTCGCCATCTCGCTCTCTTCTTTTCCCTCGGCGGCTCTTCATATCCTTCTCTTTTATGGTTCCTCTCGCTCACTCTCTTTGGTGAATCTTTTCTTATTTAATGTAACAATACAAAGTCGATACACATACTCTCTTAAGTGTTAGTGCATCTGGACCAGAATTTACTATCATTCACAAGTTCTAGTAAGATCTCACCCTTGTCACGCGTAAGGTGAACCGCTCAGCTGACAAGGTACCTTGTGAATCCTCCAGAAGTCTCTCTTTCTTACACATATGCTCCTAACTTATGGTACTTCTGGACAAGTTACACCCGCATTCACAAGGTATAGCTACTTGCTCCCTTCTCAGGCTTAAGATACACCGCTTAGCTGGCAAGGTAACCTTGTGAATTCTCCAGAACTCTCTTTTCTTAGGATACTCGTTCTTTCTTTGCTAATTTATGCTTTTCAAATATTACTAAATATAAGACTGCTTTAAGCTAGAGAAGTTTTCAGATTTCCTAATAAAGATATCATTGATTATACTTATACAAAATCAACAATTGTAAACATTTAGTTTTTTGTTCTCACGTTGTGTTCTCAATGGATTTAGTGTTGTTTGTGAATGATAGTTTTTATCAATTAAAGAATATTCAAATGTGAAAAAGTTTGTTAAAGATTTCGTTCACCAGTGACAGTTTAGTGTGTTTACTATTAAGTGAGATTTAACATTTTTTGGTCATTCGAGCCGGACTTGGTGAACGATTTCAAGATGCAAGTCAGTCACATCGAAAATCGCATCGACGTGCTAACAGATTACATGGAGTTTATCGCGAGTTCAATGGATAACTTGACGAGTGTCGGGACACCGAACATTTCTTAACACCAAGTTGAAAGCCGCCGGGACGCTCTCAAGGAATCGTGGTCTAAGTTCTCACAAAATCATGAGGCCATCAAGATTGCGATGAGAAAGCTAGAAATAAGGGAGAAGAAAATTCTGCTAGGAAATCTCTACTATGAGGAAAACATATTTCGAACAACGCACAAAAGTTATCTCGAAGCGCTCGAGAAGATGAGCGATTTACTTTAACGCATCCGAGATAACAGAATAAGATCGCCATAGATGCAATCTGCATCTCAAGGCTCGGGATTTACTGCAATGATGGCATACGGGCCATGCCTTCCCCAGCTCAATCTTCCAACCTTTGATGGATCTCCTTCCGACTGGCTTCAGTTCAAGAACCTTTTTGATTCAATGGTAAACTTAAAATCAAATCTGTCACCAATCTGGATGTTACATTACCTTAAACAAAGTTTGAAGGGAACTGTCGCTCACCTGCTGAAGAACACCGCATTGATCACCGATAATTTCCAAAAAGGATGGGATGCTTTAGTTTACTTTTATGAAAATAAACGATTGTTGGTTAATTCAGCGCTACAGTCTTTATTCACAAATAAAAGAATGACCAAAGAATCATCAGTTGAATTGGAAAGTCTTTATACAACTATCACGCAAATTTATCGAACCCTTCAAACCCTTGAGTGGTGTCAATTGTTTCAAATCGGATTGAATTGAGTAAATGCACCTGTCTGCAATACTCCCTCTGCAGATTTCGTTTGTAACACACATGACGCGCACGTGTTTTTGGTTAGATATTAAATTTTAGTAATTTAACAAAAGTTTTAAGTACAAAAAAATATAATATTTAGGCGGTATACCGAATGAAAAGATAAAAGCATATGGATTAACATCATATAAAAATCATAATGTCTAACGATTTGACAGTGATGTAGTATGACTATCAAGTAGGCCGTTTGATGTAGCCATTATATTATTGTAAAACGTTTATTTACTTCTTTTTAAATTCATATTCTTGAAATTTGTTTGTTTGACAGAATAAAAACCCGCTTGTGAATAATTAGGCAAAATGAAAATGCCATAGTGAAAACTTAACACCTAACTCAGAATAATGTATACCCAATTGAAAACGATTGGAAACATTATAAAAGGTAGGTTGGCGCCAATATTTTGAAACTCAGACTAAATTAATTATAGGTAACTCATTAAATTTTTGGTAGAAAAACTTATTCAATCCTTTTAAGTTTCTTGCAATATAACAATTTTGAACTTATAAATAAGTTTGATTTAAAATTCTTAAAAATTTTAGTTTTAAATAATTACAATATTAAATTTGGAATATTTCAAATAATTTGGTCTACAAATCTCTTTATTTTAAAGGTTTGAAATTATTAATTGTATAGTATTAGTTTCATTTAAGTTCCATCAGGGTCAAAATTGAATTGAATATGTGCGGATTTCATCAATACAAATGGTTTTCCTTCCATAATCACAGAAATTTGGTATATTCTCTTCTTCCTGAATTATTGTGATTAATGGCCACATATTCCTGTAATTTTGGACAAATTTTTTATTCAAGGCAGGTTGGAACAGTGCGCACCAAAATGGCGAAATCCATGATACGCTCAAAACTTACCAGCGGTCAATGATAATTCGGTTTTGTGCCTATAAAAGTGCACTCCGAATATTTGCGCGTCGCCGAAAGGGGTTGCATGATTGTGGGATATGCGGTTGCAGTCTATTTTTTTAAAATAAATCGGGCAAAGGCTAAAAAATGAGAGTAAAGTGGTTAAGATAAATATACGAATGGAGACCAAATCGACTGACAGTTGTTTGGCGCTGATCGATCAACGTTACTTAATCGTACTACACCGAAAAAAAATGTAACTATATTAGTTCAATAATACCTTGAACTAATACGCTTCGCATAAATTTGAACTCAGCAGGTAAGAAGTCGAACTGGATCTCTTTACTTAATTTGTAATTTTATCGATTTGAGTATAGAACCGACGCTATAGCAACACCGAATTACATCGATTAAGTAAGTATTGAAATGGAACAGTTCTTCATGTAGAACTCTCAACATTCATAAGTTGAATATCAGCTGTTCTAAAGCATCGAGCACACACTATTAAACTTTTGTATCGGGTACGGAAAGAAAATTGAATCACAGCGCGTCGGTAAGATAGAACTTCTACGATTCAAAATAATGGACGCGCTTCGTTTAAACAACGAACAGCTGCGGTTCTAATCATGCGCAAACGGAGCAGTTCCACGTATGAAATGCTCACATTCAAGCATGAAACTGCGCTAATACAGGCAAAGAGAAACCCGACCCGTTCAATGTTTTCATACGCGAAATCTCGGCGATACATCGATATAGATATAGTCGCTGTGTTTCACTTCGTTCGAATCTGCTGGTTCGAATGACGACGAACCGCGAGGATTCAACGAATCTATAACGCAGGAGCTTCACGTGAGTATTGCGCTGAGTTAAGATGCCGGACAATATGTGTTGGGAAAAATTAAACAATAATTATTCATATATCAAATCTCACGTGCTCTCAAATTTAAACTTTGCAGGTAAATAATTAAATTTACAAACATCGTTCATACAATAAAGTGAGAGAGTTGAGAATGATGAACGGTGAAAGTTACGATAATACTGTTACGATAATACTGTGTTTAAATTTTGTCAACACCCAAAATAACTCCCAATGGTGAGTCGACCACCCGGGTGCGCCTGATCATGCACCAGGTCCTTTTAAACGACATCTACGAGAACTTTTTAAAAATTTAAATTTTGTCAATAACCAAAGCAATTACACGAGGTGAGTCGGCGACCCGAGTGCGCCGGATCGCGCACCAGGTCATTTAGAAGGTCATCTACGAGAACTCTTTGAGAATTTAAATTTTGGCCATAACCAAAACTACTGAAAATGGTAAGACGACGGCCCGGGTGCGCAGGATCGTGCACCAGGTAGTTAAATACGTATTCTACAAGAACTCTTTGAAATTCGAATTTTGCCCATAACCAAAACAGTCACCAATGGTTATTTGACGACCCGGGTGTGCAGGATCGTGCACCAGGTTCTTTCAAACGTCATCTACGAGAACTTTTTGGAAATTTAAATTTGGTCAATAATTAAAACAATTACAAATGGTGAGTCGACGACCCAGCTGCGCAGGATCGTACACCATTCATGATGTGTTCAAGATATTGTTCATGAACGTCTGCAATGGTTATCTTTTTTAAAAGTGCATACATTTTATTAATATTTAACTGATTAAAATGTAAAATAAAACTACCTTTTTAATTTTATATTGTTATACAGGTAAGTAAAAAATCTATAAGCATATTTATGAATATAATAACTTCTTTTTACTTATTATTAATTGATTTATGAGATAGCTCGCAAGTTAAAGCGCGCCTAAGGCGTGCGACTGTTGTTTCTCGCGCTTTACGCTCGATAATGTATTTATCTCGCGCTTCGCGCTCGATTGTTCATTAATCTCGCGCTACATGCTCGGTTTATATTTTCGCACATTCCTGCGAAAACCTTTTAAAATTAAGATTCAAAACATCCACTACTGTAATTTTGTGATTGTAAATTCTCTTTTGTTAAAAGAGCTTAGCTCGAAAGTTTGACTGCACCTACAGCGCGCGACTGATGGACCTCGCACTTAGCGTTTGATCTTTGCATTTCGTTCGCATTCGTGAACAGACATTTTAAAATCAAAGGTTAACGGATCGTTATCTGTAATTTCCTGATTCTGAACTCTCTTTTGTTAAAGGTCTTTCGATCTTAACGAACACCTTCTTATCACGTATCTCGTGCTTCGCACTCGGTTTGGCCAAAATGTCAACTTTTATATATTATACACAAAACTTTTATATCAATTATAATAGATTTTTTATGTAACTCTGTCTGAGATTGCTTATTTAGATTTCGCAAAATAAAGCACAAATTGTATTTATCATGATACAATTTATACAATTTATAATATGCATAAAAATTTAATCATACTAATTCTTATTTCCCGGGTCGTCGATTCACCATTGAGAGTTATTTTGGGTGTTGGAAAAATTTGAATTTTTGAAAAGTTCTTGTAGAATACGTCTTAAACTACCTGGTGCACGATCCCGTGAACCCGGGTCGTCGTCTCTCCATTTGTAGTTGTTTTTGTTATGGACAAAATTTAAGTTTCCAAAAAGTTCTCGTAGATGACCTTCTGAATGACCGGGTGCGCGATTCGACGCACCTGGGTCGTCGAATCACGCGAAGCTCCTGCGTTACAGATTCGTTGAATCCTCGCCTTTCGTCGGCATTCGAACCAGCAGAGTCGAACGAACAGAAGCACAGCGTCTACGCACTGCTATTCAGATGCCGAGATTTCGCTTATGAAAACATTGAATGGGTCGGGTTTCGCTCCGCCTGTATTATCGCCGTTTTATGCTTGAATGTGAGCATTTCATACGTGGAACTGCTCCGTTTGTGCATGATTGGAACCGCAGTTGTTCGTTGTTTAAACGAAGCGCGCCCACTATTTTGAATCGTAGAAGTTTTATCTTACCGACGTGCTGTGATTCAAATTTCTTTACTTACCCGATACAAAAGTTGAACTGTGTATGTTGCGATGCTTTAGAACAGGTGATACTCAACTTATAAATGTTGCGAGTTCTACAAGAAGAACAGCTCCATTTCAATACTTCCTTAACCGATGTAATTCAGTATTACTATAGCGTCGGTTCTATACTCAAACCGATAAAATTACAAAGTAAATGAAGAGATTCAGTTTGAATTTTTTACCGACTGAGCTCAAATTTATGCGAAGCGTTTTTCAAGGTATTATTGAACTAATATAGTTACATATTTTTTCGGTGTACCAGCATGGACATAAGAAACACGGGACTAGGCATGCCATCCTAACTTGGCGATCGGGATTGAATCCACGTGAGGAGGGAGAACTCCATTAGTGGGGAGAGACGCCATCTTACGGTGTACTACTTAATTATGCGCACGAGCATTTTTTGTCGACAAACTGTGCATGAAAAGATGAACATGTGGGCGCTGCCATGTTTGTCACGGGACATCAAAAGATGGCGGACCCCCCTCATTGCATCAACCCCGCAATGGCATCCCTAGTCCCATGCTTCCTATGTGCATTTACTACCAGCATGTGCACTGTCGGTAAAGCTGCTGCTCTTGGCGGGAATTTTAAAATAGAATAAAAATGCGTTTGTATTCTTTATATTCTAATTGTTTCTTGACATGTCTTACATGGCTTCGGAATAGGAAAACTGTAAAAAATAATATAAGGATACCGCCGTGAACCCGCTGATAATAATTGATAATAATTTCTCAAGTTATTGCATTATTTATTGATTAATTTACATATATTTTTGTGTTGTAACGTGCAAAATATAAATATAAATAGCGCGGATTAATTATTTTTTAATTCGTCAGTCCTGATTCTAGGATCGGGCCCACCGCTCTTAACACCGTCTTCGTTAGACACAATAAAATCATGCATGACCTTATCCACGGTGTGAGTAGCGCAGTCTCTGCAATCATTGACAGGAATCGCCTCACGACAACAGGAACTTTTGGCACCGTCCTCATCCATGGTGTGAGTAGTTTAGTCCTTGCCACAATCGACAGGGATCGCCTCACGACAGCAGGATTCCGATAAATAAAATAAATCTGTGACCTCATACACGGTGTGAGTAGTGCAGTCCCTGCCATTATCGACAGGGTTCGCCTCACGACAACAGGAACTTCTGGCACCATCCTCACCCATGGTGTGAGTAGTGCAGTCCCTGCCACATTCGACAGGGATCGCCTCACGACAACAGGATCCTGACCGCAAGTATAACACTTGAATTTGCCGTTTGAGTCTCCCATAGGCGCTTTTGAATTACCGATATTATATACAGACTTTGTATTTTTACAAGATGTTTCATTTATCTAAATTTTACTTTATTGCCCTGTGGATGTAGAGGCTACCGGCTTCTCTGTTTCGCCGCATAATCTTTTCTGACGCTTGATGTCTCGCTCGCAATCTAAAGCAAAATTAATTGTTTGCTGTAAGGTTAAGGAATTTTTTGTCGAACTCTAAATTAAAGTTCCCCCCTTAGACCCAAGCAAAAGCACAAAGCCACCTCTTGATCATACTCGCGAGCTTTTAGAGCTGCTATAGAAGCAGAGGGGCTATCTGAGCCTCTGCAAATTTGCACTCGCGCATTCAACTTCCGTTGAATGCAGGAATAAGTTTCACTACAATTCTTAAAGCCGATATATCGCTTCCCTTCAAAACGCTTGAAGGTGCCGTATGGGCAGATTAGCAGGGATTATCTGAGTGATCAGCTGAAACATTTCGATTTCCACGTATATTTACAGAGGGATATGTGTCATACCGTCTTTCAGCCTCGCGGATTTCAATTTGACGACGAATAAATTGGATCAATTCATCTAAGTCATGATCAAAAATAGTATTTCCTTCCCTATTCAGACCTTGGGACCCTACTCTATAATCCAAGGGTTCTAATGTATGGAAATCGTTATCACGGCCTACTTCACTATGCGAGTCCAGAAGTTCGTCAACGGTATGCAATGATTCATTGTCATCAAAATGTCGCTGAAATTCGCTGGGTCTTTCTCTCTCTCTCTCTCTCTTGAATCTCCCATTTGATAGATTAAAATATAACATGACTTATTTTTAATAAAAGCAATTTTAAAATTAGGATCTAGTACATTTTTGATAGTCAAAATTACTTCATAGAATCTATCGTGAATATAGATATATAAATGTTAGTCAAGCTTAATTAAAATTATTAGATCAAGCACAAAATGGGATTCGACAAGATGAGTAAAAGACTGGACCGCTCAAAAGATACATTTTAAAATTTTAATTACTAGGCAGGCTGATAAGTACCTGAAAATTCTAAGAGATGGCATTAGTATTCACTAATGTGAACCATTTTCGTCGAGCATGATCCTTCAAATGACGCCTGTCAAAACTTCAGCCATTTATGTTTACGCATTTACAAGTTACAGCACTGAGAAGCGACTAACCTCCGAGTTTTTTTAATATGGAAAAATCTGAGTTTCGAGTTTTGATCAAACACTACTATCTTCGCAAGAAAACGATATCCGAGACGATCCGTTGTGGCCGTACGAGCACAGTTGCTGCTGAACGATCTGGACGCCCAAAAGAGGTCACTACACCAGAAAATGTCGAAAAAATCCATGATATGATGTTGAATGATCCCAAAGTGAAATTGAGAGAGGTAGCTAATGCTGTAGGCATATCATTGGAACGTGTTGGCAATATCGTGCATTCAGTTTTGGGCATGAAGAAGCTCTGCGCGTGATGGGTGCCGCGTTTGCTTACAGTGGACCAAAAACGAATTCGTGTGACAACTTCCCAGCAGAATTTGGCATTATTTTCTCGTAAGCCGACCGAGTTTTTGCGCTGATTCATAACCATGGATGAAACATGGATCCACTACTATACTCCTGAGTCAACACAACAGGCAAAACAGTGGGTTTCACCGGACCAAAGTGCTCCGAAGCGTCCAAAAACGCAACAATGGGTCGGAAAGGTTATGGCCTCCGTATTTTGGGATGCACATGGCATGATATTCGTGGATTATCTTGAAAAAGGTAAAACTATAACCGGAGCATACTATTCATCATTATTGGACCAATTGTTGCACAAGCAAAATTGCATGAAATCGGCTTCGAATTGGTTCCTCAGCCACCGTATTTACCAGACCTAGCCCCCAGCGACTATTACTTGTTCCCTAACCTGAAGAGATGGCTCACCGGTAAGCGTTTTTACTCAAATGAGGAGCTCATAGCTAAAACTGAGGCGTATTTTGGAGACCTTTCGATCGAGTACTTTTCGGACGGTATCAAACAGTTAGAAAATCGTTGGACTCGCTGTATCGACCTAAAAGGAGAGTATGTTGAAAAATACAACCGACTTTGGCCAAAAAACCGTCTCCGTATTTAATTTTTTAGGGACTCATCAGACTGCCTAGTACTAGCAATTCAGACAAACAGAAGAAATAATACTACTAGAAACTGTAGCAAGTTTGATCATTGCAATTTGACTAATGTAAAACTATTTTTAAATGATGAGTGCTATCCTTATAGTCATTTGAATCTTGATATTAATCGAAATCAGTATGCTCTTCTTTATGAAATGTATAAAAACTTTCAAGCTAATTACTGTGGTAAAGAACCACAATCACTGCTATCGAGAAGAGAATTTATAGTTCATGCACCCCTAGTAGTGATTAACTGCTCTAAACAGAATGAGTTACTGAAATACGGGCCAGTTGACGTTCGATTGGAATTTCAAACTAGTGAAAATTTTCCCGCTCAAACATCGGCATATTGCTTAATTTTGTGCGATCGTAAAGTTGAGTATAAACCAATAAGTGGGGTGGTGAAAGTGTTGGTATAAAAATGCTGTAACCAATTAGCAACATTTTAGTTGCATTCAAGATGCAGTACTTGGTGGATATGCAGGGCTTCAAGTTGCCAGAAAATACATTTGTGTTGAAAAAATTGGCTATTTCACCACTCTTCGATGGCACAAGCAGAAAACCTGATCCTTTTCTCTTTCAATTACCTTGCGAGTGGAAGAACGTTACGCCAAAATATAAGTCTATAAACCTTTGGACAGAGCGCAATTATCATGGAATACCTTGGAATGCTGATGATTTACCGTATTCTTTAGTACCTATAAATGTAATTTTCTTGGAATACTGGATGATTTTGGAGAGTACTTATATCTCGGATATCGTTTTCTTGCGAAGATAGTAGTGTTTGATCAAAAATCGAAACTCAGATTTTTCCAAAAAAAAACTCGGAGGTTAGTCGCTTCTCAGTGCTGTAACTTGTAAATGCATAAACATAAATGGCTGAAGTTTTGACAGGTGTCATTTGAAGGATCAAGCTCGACGAAAATGGTTCACATTAGTGAATACTAATGCCATCTCTTAGAATTTTCAGGTACTTATCAGACTGCCTAGTATATTTAATCTACTTAGTTTTAAGTATATATAATTTAGTGATTTTTTTAGAAATAAAATAAGAAAGCAAATGAAAAGAAACTTGTCTGTTTTTTCTCAGAGTTCCTTGTCCCTATAATAATAAGTGCGAATAGTAGATATGCGAATGGGTAGGTCAGTGAACATCGTTGGCATTGTGGCTTCAAGAAACGTCGTCCTCAGCATTGGAAGATTACGTCTGCTAGATCAAGTTGCATCCGAGAGCTAAATCAGTTTAAGAAAAATGCTCTGCATTGAACTTTTTCAGTTTCAATTAAAGCAAATTATTTTTTATGTAAAGAAATACACTTAAAATGATTTTTTTTAGGGTTGTATTCAATAAAAAACACCATTTTATATTCAACTATTTTTATTTTACAATAACTTGAATTTTGTGCAAACAATTGTACAGCTTTTTTATTCCTTCTTATAATTTTTACATATATACAATTCACATCATATCTTTATTACAAAAGATTTTCATTCCAACCACTGCATACTATAATATTTAGACTATAAATCTGATACATTAAGCTTTATATACAGTATGTAATCTGTCTCTCACTCCTATACTCATATATACAGTATATTCTATCTCTATCTTTTTCACTCCTACACTCGTATATACAATTTTTACTAGCTTAGTTTTATATAGCGTATAATCAGGCCCGTAGCAAGGCTGGTGCAGGCAGTGCGGTGCACCGGGGCCCCCGAGTGTGATGGGGCCCCCAGATCGAAAAAGCTTTTACCACAAAATTAATTTTTTCGAAAAGTTTCGTTAGCTTTTTGATTTTTTCTAGAATATTTTGAAGAATTAAATGAAAATTAAAATTGGTTTTATAGTAAAAAGTTCAAGTGATGGATGTGAAAAACATTATTACAGAAAGAGAAAAATTTTGTAGGTCAGATATGCTTTTGAATTTCCCGCGCATCCCGCACCAAAGTCTGTCGCAAGCGCTACTGGCGCTATCAGCAATATATACAACATACGATTCTTGTTTTCTTCATGGATATGTGTATTTGTTGTTGAAAATTCATTAAAATAATATGAAACGTACATATTTAAGTGGTTGCCAAAAAAGGGCCGAAAAAAAGCGTAAAGAATGTGCAAGTGTTGAAAATACAAAGAAATTGACTTCGTGGTTCAATAAACAAGATGCCAATATTCCACCAGAAAAACGTTCCGATGGATTTGACGGCAATTAAAATTAATTTGTGACAAGTCATTAACATCTTTTTATTTTCATAACTTCTTATGAAGCTGGGTCAGTTGATGTATTTGTAAATAAGTATTTGCTGTTATTGTCGAGCGTGGAAATAATGAGGTTAGGATTTTAAATATATCTTCGACAGTTTTCATATTATTGGTATGATATTGTGAAAAAAGTATACACAATGTGAAATTAAAACATTTTTGAAAAGAAATCCACTGAGTTCGTATTATCTTTTGGAAATTCTGCAAGATGTTGGTATTTCATATATAATTAAAAATTTGTCATAAGGACAAACGCAGGATTTCGCCGGGAGCGGGTGCTAATCTGAAAAATTGCACCCGCTTCCAGCGAAATCGCGGTAAAA
>NC_046666.1:115111796-115146076 GCF_010883055.1 Belonocnema kinseyi | reverse complement strand
CGGGAGCCCTGCGCGTTCTGTTGTTTTGAACCGCACTTACTACAACTATGTTTGGTGTTGTCATTATTGTTCCCACGAGAAGCTAGGGAAAGGGGTTCGTCCGTCCGTGTAGAGCCCCGCATGCAAGGATAAGGCTGCTTACTCTGAGAGGTCGCCTGGTATCCCAGAGTCACCGTTCTAGACACCTCACCCAGGTGCCATTCATGTGTGTATATATATATATATATATATATGAAATACCAACATCTTGCAGAATTTCCCTCTAGTTCCACGCTTTTCATATGAGTTGAAGAAATGTTATTTATTAAATGTTTTATATCACTTTTTAGACTTCGAAAAGATTAGCAGCTCTCAGCCGATTTCTTCCTGTGAAGAAAACATTCTGGTGGATACTATTTGTACATCAGTGAATTCAGAAAATTTATCCAACACAGACAAATCGAAAAGCGATAATATCACAACGAATCTTCTATTTCATGTAATAATTTTCCGGCTGAAATAACTGATTCGGAAATCAAACACGCTATTATTTCTTCTGGTCCAAATCAGCCACAAGGTCCTTTTCCACGTGATACGAGTCAAGAAAATCGTTGTTTTTCAAATACGTACTATTACATCGTAGCAAAGTCTGGATTGAAGTTAAATCGAAATTGGTTGTGCTACTCGTCGGAACTGGATTGCGTTTACTGTCAACCTTGTTGGTTATTTCCGCAAACAGCGGTCGATGATTTTGCCGCTATGAAATCGAGAAGGAAATCGTTTTAAAAAAGAGATGCATAATGTTAGGTGTGCACAAACCTCCTGCTTTCATATGCTATTTATTGCAGGATTGCAATATTTTTTACGTAAAAAAATGGTAATTTCTCATGACAGTCATATTGAACAGTATATAGTTATAAGATTCACACTTGTGATAACGAAAATTTGGTTCTACAAAATGCATATATACTGTCATTATGAGATCGTGAAAAAAGTTTTTTTAGGATTATGAGAATGCCAGGTACTAGATGTTCTAAAACCTTCTTTCATGAGTGATTTTTTGCGTAGTTTTAGTTTTTGTACATCACGAGTGTAAAACGTAAATAAGAACACTTCTTTGAAATGAACAAAAAAAATTAGATGATTTTTTATTACCCTACAATAATAAGGCAATGTACACTATTTTATGAGAAAAACTCCCCATTAAGGGCCCCCGAAAAGTTTCGCACCGGGGCCCCTGAGACCGTCGCTACGGCGCTGCGTATAATGTATACATATAATCAATAATTATATACATTTTTACATTGCATCGACTTCCATGGGTTCATAGGCTCTATATTTATATCCCCATAGAAGAGTATCATCTGTAGTACCGGGGAGCGTCATTCGTTTGTCATCATGCCAGCTGAGAGCAATCTTATCTTCGATGATGGTGTGCACTTCGTGCTTTCGGATTAGATGTTGAGCTTTAATCAGATTATGACAAGAAATGAGAGTCTGCTTATAGTAATCGAATGTTATGGTTTTCAGTGTTGATCCTTTTATACCTTTGGCTCTCTTTTTTAATCTTCTTCTTCATCTTTCTTCTTCAAATATGGTACAGCTATGAAAGTTTAGCTTAGCAATTGGAGCTTTTGCACCATATCTCCCCTCCCATTTTGTCACAAGCTTGACATCTTTGTGCTTCCTAACGTTTTCCATTGTCTTTCCAAAAACGGAATTGTTCATCAATTTATAGACATTTTTCCCAAATTCGTTAGTTGCTCTTTTTCTGTGTTCAGTGCTGAAATCAATGTATTCTTTTAGCCACGATTTTTGCTTGAATTTTAACGCTCGATGAATTTTAGTTAGTTTTATGTCTAATTCCAACTACATTTTTAAGTTTCGGTAATGTAGTACATAGTTTTTCTTTGATAGCAAATTGGTTAATAATTTTGGAATCTGATATTTTGAACCAGGAGGCACAAAGTGTTCTGGACTATTTGGCGAAAGTTTATCCTAAGGTGGAATAAAAGCTGGCGTCTGCTATGTCCTTAGCAGCAGTATAAAAACTGTAACGTATAAGCGAAATCGAGCTATAAATTAGGACCCCAGACATAAAACAACTTTTCTCTTACCTAATTATTATTTTTAAAGTGATTAGACATGTCGTAGATAAATATAAATTTACTTTTCGTGAATGCAAATACTGAACTTGACAGAACAAAATCATCGTCTCCATCTCTAAAGATTACGCTATGGCCAGCCCCCTGCCTCGGCCGTGTATGTGTATGCAGCAGTAGTTTTCTTATGATCTGGAGGGAAAATGTCAGTCTAACTAAGCCAACAGATGGCACCACAAAAAGGAGGTCTGTCTTTTTCATTGAATTGCATTAAGAAAAAGCATAAATAATTAAAAACTTGATGCTGTTTGCAAATAAACAAAAAAGAATATATTAAAAAATAGAGTAACTATTACTAATTATTGCAAAAACGAAAGTCATAAAAATGTGTAGTTTAATATGAATAAAATTTAATTTTGAGATACATTTTGAAACCAGTTCGAACTTTAAATTTTTGTGATTTATTTTGCTCATATTTATACAGTTCAATAATTTATTTGTTTCATAATCATGAAAGCTTTTTTCTCGCTGCATTCAGCCCCTAATAATTTCATTTAAAAATTTAAAGTTAAATGAGATTTCGAATTAAATAGTTAATTATATTATTGAAAAACTCAATTCTAAAATAAACAGACTATTAGCTATGAAAAGCTATAAACAAACGTACTGTACTCATGACGCGCAGTTGGAGGAGATGCATTTTTTTCATTCAAAAATGTCCAGAGCCTTCAATTTTCTTGCGATTTTGAATTTTTCTGTTTTAAATTAAAAATCATTAAATTCTATAGATCTTGACTCTCCGAAATGCTGTCTCCTCTTTTTTCTTATTAATAATTTTTCCAGTCAAAGTATGAACAAAGTCTTATTATCAGTGATAGTTATTTTTGTTATTAAATGTAAATCCTTCATTAATGTGAAGCACTTTTAGCACCAAAAAATTTTACCGATAATAAGACTATTTGTTAATTTGTTTATCAAATTTGTTTCCAACAAATAAATGGAACGATAAACAAATTATTTGTATTTTATGTGTCCCTAAACATTAATTTTAGACAATATAAAGTTTCCCTGATCAGTTAAAAGCGTAAAAAATTGTTATGTACAAAATTTCAGTTTTTCCATTCTTTGAGTAGAAAAATTATTAATAAACAAATAGAGAAGACAAAAGTTCGGAGTGTCAAGCTGAACGAAAAAAGAAAATTTCCTCCTACACTCCGTCATAATTTTCGGTTCAATTTAAATAAATGTATACATTATGTTAAATAATATTAAATCCACTATCTCATTTATTTATCTTTTCATTAACTTTTTACCAAATTATTCCCTCAATATCCAATATACGTAATATTTTTTTTATTAACTCTTCTGATCGTGTATATGTTTTCAATATTTTTGTCATTAAGGTCTTTAATATTATTAACTTTTTCATTAGCTACATTAAAAATTTTAACAAAAAATAATTTTGTTTAACTTTAACAAATAATAAAATTGATAATATGAGCAAAATAAGTCACAAAAATATAAAGTTCGAACTGCTTTCAAAACGTATCTCAAAATTAAATTTTATTCATATTAAACTACATATTTTCATGACTTTTTCGTTTTTAAAATAATTAGTAATAGTTTGACTTATTTTTTCATCATTTTCTTTATTTGCAAACAAAATCAAGTTTTTAATTATTTTTGCTTTTTCTTAATACAATTCAATGAAAGACAGACCTCTTTTTGTGGCGCTATCTGTTGGATTAGTTTAACCGACAATTCCCCTCCGGATCGTAAGAAGACAGACAAGTGGGGGCGATGCATGGGGCTCATGACAATACTGAATATGGCGACATTTCGACTGAATGTTAAATGCTTTATTTTCAATCACGAAAAATATATTTTCATCCGCCCGAGATAAGTGCAAACATTTTTTAAATGAAATAGTAATAATTACAATCTTCAAAAAAATTTCGTGTCCTAACTTCCAGACCAATTTTATAAAAAAATTTCTGTTTTTCGCAATGCTATTAAGTACATAGGAGACGACGCTTTTTTACTGAAAAATTATTCTGAGACAGGTTAAAAACACGAAATTATCTCACTTTTGTTTAAAGTTTATTGGACAAGGTTAATTTTTGTTGCGGCGAAACTTTCGTCGGAAATCGATGTAAAGTTTATCTTTTGTTTTTTCTGTGATAATGAAAGATCCTTGTGCAAATCGTGAAGCTACTCTGGACATTCTAGATCCACTTCAAGAATGTAACCTTCAGGTGAATCATAAGGCACATTGAAAAAGTTTGGATCGTTTTAGAAATTTTCAAACCATTCAAAATCTTGATATGGTAAACACTCACTCATAGCTTTAACATATTGATTGTTAATATCCAAATAAAAATGTATGATTTCGGATCGCATGGATTAAAATCTTCCCCCGTAAATCTATTGTATGCTTTTGCAAAACGGTTAGAGCATTGTGAAACGCCACCTCTGATTGCTTTCTGTATTGAGAGTAACATTTCCACATCAGTCAATAAGTGTAGTCCGATTCCAGTGGTTAAGAGAATGTGAAAAACATGCGCTGATAACTGCGCCCTCTTGGGGGATTACCTAGGAGTTACTTTGAAGGCGCAAGTTGCGCGTCGGTAAATGACGAAAGTTAGCAATTTCTGAAATGATTTACCAATTAAGTTTCTGCCAGAGATTGGTTTTTGCTCAATTAGTTACCACAAAGCATGTACATAGGAAACAAGGGACTAGGCATGTCATTACGGTGGCGATGTAATGTGGGGGGAGGTCCGCCACCTTTTGATGTCTCGCGACAAACATGGCAGCGCCCACATGTTTATATTATCATGCACAGTTTGTCGGCAAATTATTTTCTTGTAGTTAAAAGAAATTAATTTTTAAACAAAAGCAAACAGAAATTTTCTACAAAATAGTTCACTTTTCAAAAAACAAATTTTTTCAAATAAAATGATACATCATCAACCAAAAAAAAACTATATTTTCAAAAAAGCAGTTCCACTTTCAACCTGAGAAGTTGAAAATAATTCAAATTCTTTGAAATTGCTTCACATTATTACAAATAATTGAAAATGTTTGAAATGTTTTAAAACACCCTAAAATTTTTTTAATCTCTTGAAATTTTGCAAAGCTCTTGAAAATTCCATGCAATTTTAAATATACCCTAAAATATTTCGAATCCTTTAAAATCTCATACTACATTATTGAAATCCATGGAAAATTCCTTGGAATCTCTTGAAATATCCTAAGATATATCAAATCCTTTAAAATCTCATATTAAATTACTGTAATCAATGGACAATTCCTTGGAACCTTTTAAAATACTTTCAAGTATTTCGACACCTTCAAAATCTTTTGAAACACCTTGACACCCTTTAAACATTTCTAACATACTTTGGAACTTTTTAAAATAACTTTTCTAAAATTGTTAAAGTTATTTGAAATTCCGTAAAATTAGAAAAATAAATTAAAAACTCCTTGACATCTTTTGAAACATCCTCAAATATTTAAAATCCTCAAAAATCTTTTGAAATCTCTTGACATTTTTAAAAGATTCAGATTGAAATTGAGAAAAAAGAAAAATTTTAAAACGTTAAATATTGAAATGTTTTTTATATTAGAGTTTTGAAAATGGAATCAATACAAATTAAAAACTTTCGAAATCTTATTTTCAACTACGAAATATAAGTAATTTTCAACTCGATAGAATTCAAGTCTTCAAAATTTGAATTGTAAACTTAAAAGTTTATTTTTAAAAAATTATTAATCATAAATAAATTGAAAGCGTTCAAAATTTAAAAGTATGTTTAAATATATATGATTTTATAATTATATGCAAAAATTGTATTAGAAATAGTTAAACTTTAACTCGAGTAATTTCTATTAACACTTAAATTTAATACTTTAACTAATCTACAAACATTACAATTTTTAACATTTTAAAATTTTTCTGTTTTATAATTTTCAGTCTGAAATAATTTCATTTAGAGATTGCCCGATTGAAAAACGTAAGTTTAAATTTTGAACGCTTTCAATTAATCCATGATTATTAATTTTTTATAAATAAACTTTCAATTTAAAAATTAAAAATTTGAAGACTTGAATCGCATCGAGTTAAAAATTATCCTTATTGAATAGTTGAAAATGTTTGAAAATTAAATTTGAGGATGTTTTAAAAGATGTCACGGAATTTTCAACTTATTTTTATTATTTTAAGAAATTTTAGAGAATTTAAAATATTTTAGAATGGTTATTCAAAAAAATTCAAAAGTACTTTAAAAATATTTGAAAAAAAGTTCAAGGTGTATGAAAATATTTTGAAAAAATAATGCATTAAATTTAATATATTAATGCAAATTAACTGTTATTAACAGGGAGAATAGGCCCAGTTCGCCCATGGATATTAATGATTTAATAGACAAAGTTAGATATAAAACAAAATAAGATATGTATGTTCGTTTGTTATTCTTGCAGTTGATTTTTTCAATTTCTAAGAATTTTGCTAGCCACTCAAAAAAAAGACTGCTTAAGTTAACCGTCTGTAATAAAGTCTATTAATAAATATTACGAAATTACCGCAACATCAATTTTGCAAATGAAAATTGACAATTAAGTAATTTTATTTCATGATCAAATGTTTTTCAACTGTTTCTATACATTATTGATTAAAAAGAAAATTTTAATTGCAAATGGGTTTTCTAACAGTAAAAAAAATGTTTGGTTAAATCAACCAGAATTATGGTTAAATATGCCTTTGCTATTTTTTCTGGTTAAAGTAACCAGAATTCTAGTTAAATCGCAGTATACAATTTGTAAACTTTTTCAAACTTTGAAAGAGGTAAGAAAAATGAAATACATAAAAGGCAAAAAACTTATAATATCTTAATTTTTGAAATAATCTAGTTTTTATTTTAAAACACATGAAAAAAAATCTAGAAGATCTTAGGACAGTTAAAAGATTTTTTAGTAAAACTGAATGATTTAAAAATAATTTTTCGAAGGTGTAGAAGTTTTGTAAAGGTCTTAAAGTAATTTAAAATTTGAAATTTTTTAGACAATTTAAAATCTTCTATACATCTTTAAAATCATTTTTAGCAATTTTATAAAATGTTGAGTATTCCGAAAAAAATGTTAGAAGCTATTTAAGAATTTTGAAAGGATGAAATTTTGTTGTTAAGATTCCTCTGAAACTTTCTAAAAATCTCTAAGTTTTGTAGGTAATTGTAAAAATGTAATTTTTTATGATTAAAATTATTTGGAAATTTCAGGATTTTTGAAGAGATTAACATATTTTATTTAAAAACATGAATAGTTTTTCAAAAATTTATTTTAAAAATTATTTCTTCAAATCTTCTAAAAGTCTTAAATATCTTTTAAGCTGATTCTAATTTTTCCTAACATTTCGTGTATCCTGCAAAATAAAAAAAAAGCATAACAATTTTCTACATTTTTTTCGGCATATGTGATATCTTCAAAAATGTTTTTGATACTTTCTCCGGAAACTTACAAAAATTATATTTATATAACTTTAAAAAGAAACTGATAAGCCGTGATTCCTTTTTGTCAAATCTTGGAATGTGACCTTTGTAACAAGCAAATAGTTATTCCAAATTTGTATTTTGTATTAAAAATGATTGTAATTGCAAAAAAACGTAATTTTTTAACTCTAAACTGAAGCTGAAATTAATAGCTCAGAATATTTCAATATTATTTCAATACCAATTGGGCGAATTCAGGAATATTATCGTTCCGGACTTTTCTAATTTAAGAATTTTCCATAGTCTGTAAAATATGAAATATTACATCAAATTAAATATTACATCAAGTTATATGAATTTATGAAATATTGTATGTAAAATTTTAAAGAAAAAGATTAAACAACCACCGCATCGTTCTACTGTTGGCAACCGTCATCTAAAAATGACACCAGTCCAAGCACATACGCGACAAATCATATTTACTTTTTCGAAATTTCTGAGTGTTGATACTTTTGTTTACCGGATTCTTGAGTCAACGCACTTTTTTAATGTTTTAAAAAGTTTTAAAATATTTTTCAATTTTTTATTAAAAAATTTTGTTTTTTAAATAAAAAATAAATTAAAACTTTCCTCGAAATGTTAGGTCAAAAATTTTAATTTCTTAAAACCTTTCCAAATTCTGAAATAGAATCAAAAACTTTATTTAAAAATCTTCAGAAATCTAAATTTTCTTTTATCTTTTAAAAATCTTCTCAGTATTAAAATTTTCCAGAATCTTTTTTGGCTATTTTTTGAAATGTTTTGAAAAAGTTGTAGAATATTCTCTCAAAACTAATTTATGATAATTTTGATAATTTTCTTTAAAAATTTTGAAATCTTTTTAAGTATTCTCTTCAAATGAATTTTAAAAATAAGAAAAATGTTAAATTTTGTGAGGAAACTTAAGAAAACCTTTTTATCATCTTCAAACCTTTAAAATTCTTAAAAAGCTTTTTCTTTCGAAATCTTAATAAATCTATATTTCGCTCAACATTTGTAGGCATTTCAGCAGATAACAAAACTAAAAACATCCACTAAAATCTTTCTCTTACAACAAATTTGAAACGATTTCTTGTTTTCAAAAATAAATTGTCAGAGACAATTTTGAAAGGTTTCTAAAAATGCTGAGAAAGAATCCATAATATCTTCGGCAATTTTAAAATTTTTAGGGCTTAAAAATTGTAAGAAAAATTGGGTGTTGAAGAATTTAGAAGTGTTAAAGTGATTAAGAATATTTTAGAAGTTTAAAAGATATCCTAATATTTATAAAATATTTATAAAACGACGAATTTTAAAGAAATAGTCAAATATTCCATAAAAAAAGTAAGAAGATTAATCTTAAACCAATAAAAAATAGAATAGTTACAGTTTGAACCAAAAAAATTTTTTGGTAAATACTTCAATTTTCAATCCAAAATTTGAAATAAAAAAATTAATTTTTAACCAAATATTTGAATTTTCAATACAAAAAAGGAATTTTCATGCAAGCTTTATTTTTTAGTAAAAAACAGGTAATTTAACAAATATGTACTTGAATTTTAAACAAACAAAAAACACAAATTTTCAATAAGGATTTTCAATTTCCACCGTTTCACCATCAACATTCATACCTTTCGTAACACAAAAGTTATAATTAGCCTTTCGACTGATCTGTACTTCAATACATTTTTCCAATTTCACTTTAAAAAAAACTTTAAATAAATTGTTTTAAAAAATCGGTTTTGAAAGATTTTGAATTACATATGTACTTAGAAACTTTTTTAAAACTTCGAAAGGTTTCAAGAGAATAAAAGAATACTCCTAAGATATCCTATATACACTTTTCGTATTACGCCAAAGGTTCAATATATCCGTATGCTGCTTGCAAAATGTAACCGAACGAATAAAATAACTCAATATTCGTATGAATTTTATTTCATTTTATTATGCATGTATAATGCATGTTTATTTTATTTCATACTTTGTATGTCAGAAGAGTAATAAATGTACTTAAATATTATTGTGAATTGATTCTTATTATATTTCACCCACCTCTTCTGCAAATCGCCTCTATATCGTAACAAGTGTAAATCAATGAATACTTCCCAAAACCTTAGAATAGTGAAATTAGAAGTAAAATAAATTGTTAACCAAGAAGAAGTTATTATCGAAATATTTATGCGTGACAAATTACATGAAAGAATTTCCATCGAAAAATAATAAAACTTTATGTAGAACATATAAATATCGATTCAAAGTTGTTCAATTTTCATTAAGGGCATTAATTTTCCACCAAAAAGAAACCAGATGTTTCACAAAGTAGATGAAATTTCAACAAAAATTTAGAATTTTTTAAAGAAATTGTCAATCTTATATGTAAATTATTAACCGAAGAAATGAATTTTAAATAAAAAAGAAGAATTAGTCTTTAAGAATGTTAATATTCTACCGCCTGAAACGAATTTTCGATCATAAATAATTTTTTTTTGAAATTGTTACATTTTCAACAAAATAATAGTCCCACCATAATTATTTCCATTCATTCAATTCCTTTAATTCAGGCATTTTTTCATAAATTTTATTCATTCTTATATACTGTACAGATAATAAAAGAATATACCTATTTTTTAGTTTCTTTATATTCTTCTAATACATATTCTAATAAAATAAGCGACACATTTCGAATTTCGCGCTCGTTCACTTACTTCTCTGGATGACCATGGAGGGCGTTAAAAGTCAAAACCCTCTTTCAATTTGCCTCAAACTCCCTTTGGCTGATACACGGCTATATCGTATCCAGTGTATACAGTAAGGACGTTTACTATGTAGTCATAGGGAATGTAATTATATAAATTTTAGCATACAATGCAACCCGTCTTGCATTTGTGTAATGCAAAAAAGTACTATATAGGCGATTTTAATTCGGTTTCTAAATCGCCCGCGCTCGAGATCTTGCGCCGATTGGTAAAAGGGTTCGAGACTCAGAACACGTGCGTACAATTTCCGTATAACCAAATTCTGAAAAAAGGTTATGTTCTCCAGGATTCATCGCGCATTTCAAATAAATAATTAGTTACGAATTAAAAACAATGTAACACAATATTAGAATGTGTTCACAAAAATTCTCTGGTCGTGGTTTCTTAGGGAAATTTTTCTTAAATCTTTGTTTGCGAAATCTTTTTTATTCGTTGAAATCATTTAATTATTTGAAATCTATAATCAGTCAAAAAAATCTTCTAAAATATTTTTTTTTTAAATCTCCCAAATGTTTTAAAATCTTTGAAATCTAGTAAACTGTAACCTTTTCAAAATCTTTGAAACCCTTTACATATTTTAAAAGTTTGAAATTCTTTGTAAAATTTTAATGAAATATTTAAAATCTGATAAACACGCCTTTATAAAATGTTCAAAATCCTTTTAAATATTTTACAATCTTTGAAACATTTTGAAATCTTTATTAATGTTTTGTAATATGGTGTATACTCAAAAACCGAGTGGTGCAACTCTAGAAAATTCCGTTATATGGCCATGGCTCATTCTAATAGACCTTTTTATTCTAGACGTCGGTAGTGCGCACGTGCCGAAATTTTACGTCATTTCCGTATTTTTGGAACAGTTTTGTGTCAAAATGTATGTAGATTATTGTTAATGAAAACAAAAACAAAAAATTAATTTGTAAATGATAGAGATTTTTAAGGTAGAACATTTTTAAGTCTATTAAAAAAAACGGTGAAAAACGTGTAAAGAGTGCGGTGACCAAGCCCATTATTTGCACCTGTTATCTTCTAAAAAATGCTTAAAAATTCGGCGAAACTCACGGAAGATGATGTTCTTGGTGCAAAATTAGTGCACGAATCAGTAGAAGACCACATTATTGAGCAGCTGAAACGATGTCCTAAATGTAGAAAACCACACATAGAAAGAAGAAACCGTGATTTAGTGGAAAGGTTAGTTGAGGTTTTGTATGCCAGGTATAAATATATTCTTTTATACAAGATTTGCAGTTCAGAACTTTGTTTGAGTAAATATTTAATATTCATACAAATATAAAATAACACAATATTATATTTTCTACTTCTCTTTTTCAAGTTTAGACAATAAAAAGCCATTTGCTAGTGATTTTCTGGTATAAGGAATGTACTAACAAATTTTCCTTCTTTCATATAAACTGGTTATAAATACATAAATATAATAGTTTTGTATACTCAAGTGAAAGTATTAAATAGGTTTTATTTTTATCAAAAAATTTAGCAGGTTCGAAACCCCGATAACAATGCTTCATTTAATATGTAAGCAAATGTTAGCAAAGAAAGAATTTATTAATACCTGTCAAACACAAACTCAACTAACCTTTCTACTGAATCACTTTTTTTTTCTTTTAAAGATCGTTTCTTATATTTTATCCATCGTTTAAGCTGTTTAACACTGCGCTCTTTCACCGATTTGTGCACGAATTTTGCTCCTAGAATATCATCTTTCGGGTTTTTTTTCCGGATTTTGTAACATTTTTTTTAAGGCGACACATATCAACAAATGTAAATAATGGGCTTGCTCGCCACACTTTTCGCACTTTTTTCGAATTTTTTTTTCCTGAATATACTTAAAAATTTGTTGTCTTTAAACTCTGATTTATTTACTCATTTATTTTCCGTTGTTATTTTTATTTACAATATTTTCCATGCATTGCGACACAAAACTTTTCGAAAAATACGGAAATGACGTACAATCCTGGCACATGCGCACTGTCGACGTCTAGAATAAAAATGTCTATTCTGAAGTTGAGTTAATATTGAAGATTTCAGCTAATAATTTTTATTATTTCTAAGTCAAATATCACAAAAAATGTATACTTTAACATTCTATAGTAGCGGAGACGAAATTTTCAAGGTCGCTGAACACCCAGCTTATAAGAATAATTCGCCGCTTCTTACCTCTCATCATTTGAATCTCAGATTCCTCGTTGCAATTTTTATAATCATACGGATTACAATTTTCGTTGCAATTAGTCAACAGCGTTTGATTCCCATATTTTATTCAATAAGTAAAACAACATATATTATCAACAATTAATTACGTACAACCTGCAGATATTCACTTTATTTAATTAATTAAGATCGAAGTACAAAACGATTTTGACACTTATCAAATATCACTCACGTACCGTTACATTAGTGAAAACCAACTTCAATTTTTGAGAAAGTACTTAATGCACGTCCCGAATATATTTATGAACAATTTAAATGTTGTGTTACATTTTTTTCAATGCGTGGTGAATCCTGGGGAACATAGCCTTTTTTTAGAATCTGGTTATACGTATATTTTGCGCATGTCTTCTGAATATCGATGCCTCTGAACAAACGGCGCAAGATCTCGAGCACGGGAGATTTGGAAACTGAATTAAAATCGCCTATATAGTACTTTCTTGCATTACACAAATGCAAGAAAAGTTGCATTGTATGCTAGAGTTTATATAATTATATTCCCTATGACTACATAGTAAACGTCCTTACTGTACATATCAGTGAATCAAATACTCTATAAAATATACTCTGTACATTAAATATATCGTTTATGAATCCAGGATTAAAAGGTAAGTAAGTATCCTTACTTACCTTTCTAAGTTTCGTATGACTTTCAAAAAATATATATGACCACATTTACACTTGCGCAGAAAGTTATGACTTTAAATTAATCATTATTTATTACATGGCCCAATAATTTCATAAATAGTATTTGATACTTATTGATATGAGGTTAAATTATTGTATTGTTACGATTGTCTCGTGCATGGAGAATAGATATAAGGAGACCAATCTGTAATGCATGGACTTCACCAAAAACGGTCACTTTTCTGTTGCCAGAAGTACGTACACCCGCATGTATAAAATCACACTTACGTATAGTTCAGAACTTTCCGAGCGTGGCGTGCCAACCGCACTTAAAAAAAATATGGCCGCCTCCATTGTTTTGTTTTGACAGGTTGCTCGAACAATTAGAGAATTAATAATCAGACAAGGTTTTGTAAAATGTTTGTGGAATAAACAATTATTCACCATGGAAGAGGTAGGTAGTATTTTTATGAAAATATTAAATTACTTTTACCAACACTATTCGTGCGACAGGTATTCGACACGTTTGTAACAAAAACAATAAACATACAACTTTGCAACACTCTGAAAGTCTTGTACACTATACACTTGAAACCACACTTAATGGAAACTTTCGCTTTTATACAGTGATTTTTAATTGTAGCATCCTTGCCTTTATTCACAAACTATTAATTGTTCAATCATTATTTATTTACATTTGACTCGCGTTCACATCGGCGGCCATATTTTTTTAAAGTGCGGTTGTCACGCCACGCTCGGGAAGTTTTGAACTATACGTAAGTGTGAGTTTGCACAAGTGTATGTGCGTACTTGTAGCAACCGAAAAGTGTTCATTTTCAGTTCCACTAGTTTTGTCTGCTTACATCTATTCTCCATGGTCTCGTGGGCGGCTATATTTGTATCACGTGATTTGCACAAATGTTTATACTATCGCCACGCACGGAAAGTTCAAGAAGCAATGCACTTCACCATTATTTTTCTTTTTCTTCACCCACTCAATTTTGATACTTATTTTAACTCGAATCAACCGATTTGTATTATATTGTTTTGGAGAAAATTTCCCATTTAGCGGCATATCAAAGTAGGTACACGTGCGAGAAGCGTCGCCATGCGGCGATATTTCGCACATAGAAACTCATAACAATAAGGTCCGAAACTTTTATAGTGAAATCAGTATCCCCAATTTTGGCAACTTTTTCAACTGCGCTTGCATCGCGCCGTCGACTCGATTCGTTACTGTTAGCGCGCTGATTTTGAATTTTAAAAATATTCAGATTTAATATTTATGATAAATAATGATTGAGAAATGCCTAAATAGAATTTTGTTAATCCTAAAATAAGAAGTGACAGAGACAAAAAATGGATTTTAATGAAAGAGAGGTTATGAATTCTGCGATGAGAGAAATACTTCATTTTTGTTTGTCCCAATGAATTAAGAATAATTAATCACTGTCCTGATAATCAAATTATATTTATAATATTAAAAATAATTTTTTTTTCTTGAAACTTGAACCTTTTATCTCCTTTTTATTCAAATGTTGAAACATTTAAAATTTAAAAAAAAAACTTTTCCTAAAATCAGAATTAATAACGTTTTTGCATAAAAAATACATGATTTTTTTATTGGTTACTTAAAAATTCTAATTCATTATCAAGAAATTACTTTGGATGCATTTTCTAATCATTATTTATTATACATATTAAATCTGAATAATTATATAATTCAAAATCAACGCGCTAACAGTGGCCAGTTGGGTGGTTGGCTGGACGCCAGTGCATTTAAAAAAATTTCCAAGATTCAGGACACTGGCTGAAATACCATAATCCAACAAAGTATGGATCGCGTGCGGCAGTTGGCTTCCCTTTCCATTCGCGCTAATGCAGTGAGTATAGTGGGGGGCTTCGGTTCACTCCAAGTCGAACGTATTTGAGCATCGATTTGGCGGGACCATGATCCAAGAAGCTATGCTCCCGCAACTTGATGCTACTAAATACGTACAAGACGCGTCTCGTAAAATGACCTCCATATTGGTTACCATGACAGTGCAGAGACGCTTTTCTAACGATTCAAATCATTTCGCGTCATGGTGTAGCACAGCGTTTCTCAAACTTACATACTCAACAGCTTAAGTATTCCTGATTTAGGGTCTAAAAAGTTTGATCAGAAAAAGTTATCCAGCTTAGGGGCACCATATGTGAAACTTGAAAATCTGAAACTTACACTAACCTAAAATTGGAGCGGGCACGGCTTCGGATTGAGATAAAAAATTCAATTTTTAGTTTTAAAAAAGTATAAAAACACCTCCCGTGATGTTTTAAGATATGGAGCTCTAAATGAGAATAAAAATATGTTCATTCAAAAAAGTTATTCAGTTCTGAGAAAATGAAATTTTTGTGTGATGGTGTCGCGGTGTAACAAACTGTTTGTCACTTTTTTAGTTTGGAAAATAATAAAATGGAATTATTTGTATATTAAATTAGACACTGACTGAAATAAATTATTTTGGCGAATAAAAACCAAACTAGTTACATCACGGAAGCATGGTTAAAAAATGATAAAATTTTAAAAAATTTAAGTTTTAGATCAGGATGAAACTGGTATTTTACTTCAATTAAATTCAATTTTTCATCTCAGTTATTAAGAAACGCTTAAGAAGAGAAGCAGTACTTGTAAAACGTCCGATAATTACAAAAATTGAAATAATAGGCTTAATGGGGGTCTAGTACAGCAAGTACATTGTAGTATATTGTATTATTATGATAATAAGAAAAATTCTTCATTATTATAGACAATGATTCTATTTTTAATTATTTATAATTAGTTTTTATAATAGTTAAAATAATAAAAACATTACTTTAGCAGACTATATACAATTACTGCAAATGATTTAAAATAAGTTCAGTGATAAAAAACACACAAGAAAATTTGTATACTTTCTTCGTTATTTCCAAAATCGGCCGTGTGCATGCTACGGAATTATAATTCTACAAATATGTTGCAAAGCGCTTACAATTTTTTAATAGCACGCTTTGCCCGTTTTTATATTCTTTATAAATATAAGTGACATGTTTCTGATTTTCATTTTAGCTTTATACGATTACTTATAAGACTTTTTTCGAGTTTTTCTGCAATTCGCACTTGCAGCGTTTAACACGGATTCAACTCCCACCTAACGACCTTTTAAAAATGGAGATGACTTTACGAATCTCTACGGGTGATTTGATTTGCTCACTGTTTTTTTAGTTGCCAAGTCGGTGGGTTATTGTCAAAAGATTTTGTATTGAGTGAATCTTAGAATGCAGTGTTATGATTCATTTCCAATGTATTACGGTTGAAAACCCTACTTTTTCGGAGTGATACTGCCAACATTGGGACATTTTTTATGTAAATTGTTTATAAACATGTAAGTTGTTATATTCCCCTAATTATGATCAAAGATACATTTTTTAGGAATATCCGTAGCTATTGTAGCCGTTAAAGAAAATAATTTTTTTGATAAAACCTTACATTTGCATATTTTGTCACGAAAATTATTCATAACAATGGTTATTGTTAACTTCTCACATATTTTTGTGACTAGCAGTTATTCGCCCAACAGTTAAAAATATTTCCAGTGTAAAAAAAAATTTCTATGCGAAAGGACCAAAATTTGGAATTTCTTTATCTGATGTATTTACAAAAATTTAAATTGTTATATTTTATCAAATATTATTAAATATTTATTGTTTCAGGGAATACCTGAAGTCTTCTTGGCGTTTGAAGGAAATAATAATTTGAAAAATCTCAAATTATAATATTTTGCCACAAGAATTGTTTATAACAATAGTTATTATAAACTTTTAAATTATTTTTGTCATTAAATGTAATTTTTACATTAATGTGAAGCACTTTTAGCACCAAAAATTTTTACCAATAATAAGACTATTTGTTAATTTGTTTATCAAATTTATTTCCAACAAATAAAGAAAACAAAAGTTTGGAGCGTCAAGCTGAACGAAAAAAGTGAATTTCCTCCTATACTCCGTCATGAGTAGGGTACGTTTGTTTATAGAGTTTAATAGCTTGTAGGCTGTTTATTTTAGAAATAAGGTTTGCAATAATATAATTAACTATTTAATTCAAAATCTCCTTAATATAAAAATTTTTTAATAAAATTATTAGGGCTTGAATGCAGGGAGAAAAAAGCTTTCAAGATTAAGTAACAAATAAATGATTGCACTGTATAAATGTATATATGATATTCTGTTCAATTTAAATAAATATATGCATTATATTAAATAATATTAAATCCACTTTCTCATTTATTAGTCTTTTCATTAACTTTTTACCAAATTATTCCCTCAATATACAATATATTTTTTATTCATTCTTCTGATCATGTGTATGCTTTAAATATTTTTGTCATTTAGGTATTTAACATTATTAATTTTTCCATTAGCTACATTAATAATTTTAACAAGAAATAATTTTGTTTAACTTTAACAACTAATAAAATCAATAATATGAGGAAAATAAATCAAAAAAATATAAAGTTCAAACTGCTTTCAAAATGTATCTCAAAATTAAATTTTATTCATACTAAACTACATATTTTCATGACTTTTTCGTTTTTTAAATAACTAGTAATACTTAGACTTATTTTTTCATCTATTCTTTTGTTTATTTGCAAACAACATCAAGTTTTAAATTATTTTTACTTTTCCTTAATGCAATTCAAAGAAAAGACAGACCAACTTTTTGTGGCGCCATCTGTTGGATTAGTTTAACCGACAATTCCCCTCCGGATCGTAAGAAAACAGAAAAGTTTGGGCGATGCATGGGGCTGGGCGGGACCATGGATTGTTGGATCATGCTGAAATACGGAGAGTCGGATTAGGACTGGCTCGACTAGACATAGCTGACATTAAAGATTTTGAGGTTATTTTCTATTACATTGTATCTTTATAGTTATCTAGCATGGACAATTACAAGACATGGCAAATTGGATTTCCTATATGCATAAATGTAATTATGTCAATTGGAGCATACATTTTAACAACCCGATTAATTCCGAGTTTGAACAATATGTTCATCAAAGCTAGCCTGTATGGAAATGACATGAACAAAAGATCTACCAAGAAAGTGTAAGTACTATTGCTAGTTTACAATTAATGGGGTTGGAACCATGCCCTAACCTCAAGATTGAAGTGCTGCGTTTAACTATAAATACTAAAATTACATCTTGGTTAAATACTTATCCTATCAAAAAATAAGACAGAGATGTTTAGAAGTTCTAACGATTTCTGAACAATCTGATCATTGCTGATGAGGCACTGATTATTTCTTAAAATACGTTACTTTAGAACCTCTCACCCTGCTAATGAAAACGCACAAAATAAGCAATTAAACGACACTGTTCAGTGCTTTTTCTTCAGAACTACCTGTACCGCTTGTTTTATATACCTGAGTTTCCTTTTAAGTGTCAATTTAAAATTTAAAAGGCTATTTTCACCCAATGAATTTAGTATGTGGGGTCTTCGAATTGAGTTTGTTAGTAGTGTCTACCAGCTCTATCCGACTACTGAGAAAAGTAGTCGCTTACAAGTTCCACTTCCCGGGTGAACTAATCCGCCGGGCGGCGCGTCAATCGTCCTGCCACAGAAAAGCTCTAGAAAGTCATTCGATCAGCTTTATGCGGCCTCAACCATTTTTAAAGCCGAAAGAACGATTTTTTCCCTACAAATTTAATTTTTAATTTTCCAGGAACATTTTAATAGAAAGTTTTAAGACTTGCAAAGAAGTATCTCAAAATTGTTTTGCATCTGTCGGTGTTTACAAGAAAAGTGAGAAAATGTGATTCTATGAAAAAACTTCACCTGACGACAAAAGTTATTTAGTCCGCATAATACTCACAAGATATCCTTATTGTAAACTAAACATTTGAAACGAAATTGGCAAAAAATATACAATTTTGGGTTTTTTTAAAAAGCAACTTTTATTGTTTTTAGAAAAACCTCCGCTATTTTATTAATTTTGAAGCTTTATTTTTTTCGGTGGGTTTCAAAACAAGAAAATAAAGGATATCAAAAAGAAAACGATAAATATCTCAATTAGGTCAAAAGTGGTTGAGGATTAAAAAAATTTAAGTTTAAAAAAATAAAGCACAAAACATACCTACTTCCCTACTTTATAATTTTATAACTAATTCTTCTCAAAATTCTATAAAATATTACTTATAATAAATTCTCACATTACTTTTGTATGCAGACAAAACACTAAAATTTCCTGTCGTTGACTTATCCGTGATACAATTTATTTTTAAATTCTTAGTATGAGTTCTATTTAAATTATTCTTTAATAATATGTGAGGTATAAAACTTCTAAAACACATACATAACGAGGACATAACCTTGCCATCGCGATCCTTCATTTCTCATTTGTTCTAATAATTTGTTCAGGTAAAAAATGTAGCTCACAAATATATTGACCACTTTGTAAAGTGTAATCCTGTCGAGGAATTGCTTCTTCCTAATTGAGAAGACGATCTGAACCTGAAGGAACTAAAAGAAGGGTCCGCTTTTCTTTGCCGAATTTGTATCCCGAATTACACGACCTGCCCTTGTAATGACCCATATTCTATGTACCAAAAGATTCAAGAAAACGTACTAAATGTCACTATTATCAGCAAAAGCCAGAATAATACATTAAAAATCGCTATTTTATGATTTAAAGATTTTTTACTCATTAGACTCTGATGTTTTTCTGGAGCAGGACGAATGACGCGCAATCTGGTGGCTACTGGATGAGTTCACCCGTCATGTGGAACTTGTAAGCGACAACAGCTGCTGTACAAAAGGTCGAGGAGTCGGATAGGGCTGGTGTCTGCTATAGGGTTAGTGAAAATCAGTGGGCCTATGCCAATGCGACTAGGCTACCAAGTAGACCAACTAAAAGGGATTAAAAATTAAAATTTTGAAATTCTCTGCGAGAAGGTTAGAAATTCAGAATCTACGGGTTTCGATTATTTCAGATATCTAACTTTTTCTTTTGGATGTTTAACATTGGAATAAATATAACGTTTCTCGTAAATGGAATCAGATGCGTCAAAACAGACAATTTTTGAATTCAACTTGAAAGTAGTATATTAGAATATAAGTAATAATTATAAATACTCACAATGAGAAAATTCATAAATTAAACAAATGTGTTAATAATTTGAAATAAATTGTAAAAAGGTTGGTTTAAATTGTAAAAAGGTTTGGTTGCGACCAGGTACTGTAAATAGTTCTGCCCCCCCGGTACGTGACGAATACAATAGGACCATTATATGACCGTTCCATCACTTCTCGGTCCCGTTTAGGTGCTGAAAATCAGCAAAAAGAACCACTGAAACGGCACTGACGGCCGAGTGCTGGTCATCAGTGCTTTTGTAATCGGCAGGGCAGGTAGTTTAGCGGCTAGGACCGCAGGTCGGCCAACCGAAAAGGATTAAAAATAATGTTTGGTTTCAATATTGCGTGTACAGATTTAAAAGATAGAAATTTCAGAATCTGCGGGTTTCAAAGATTTCAGATACCAAAAAATGTTCCTAAAACGTTTAAAATTACGTGAAAACAGACTGCATTTTCAGATTCACCTTCAGCGACATTTTCTTTATCTTACCAATATCACGCGAAATGAGATATCGAGCTGAAAGTTTGGTAAAATATAGAAAAGGAACTAAGGAACGTTAATGCACTAATAAATATTTTAAACTAAAAAAAAAACTAATTTAAGCTTTTGACGAATTAGTCATAAATTGTAACTGAATTTGTTTTTAACCCGCCAGTACTCGCGCGTGAGATTTTCTCTCGCATGGGATTCCTGTGTATACACCACCCAGTTTTTGAACAGACTTGTTGAAAATAATTCTATGTTCATTCATCATTCTCTTCTTTTACTTTATCACTATACTTTAACACTCCAATTTCCAACAATTAAGGGTTTAGACCACTTTTTGTCATAGGTTAGAATCAGGGATAGGAACCTTTTAGGTTGGTACGGGTCCGAACCTGGACCTTTTAAATTCTTAAGGTTACGGGTCCGGGCCCGCACCCTTTAAGTTCTTAAGGTTCCGGGTCTGGACCCGAATCTTTTAGATTCTAAAGGGTTCGGACCCTTTAAGTTCTTAAGGGTCCAGGTCCGGACCAGAAAATTTTAAATGATTCAGGATCGGGGACCGTACCAGGAAACTCTATATTCCTACCGGTTCAGGTCCGCATCGTACCCTTGATGGACCATTTATGTCCCTGGACCCTTTAAAAATTAAGGGTTCCGATCCCGGGTTAGAATGGGTAACACAAGGAGTTGAAATGCAACATTCATAATAAACTAGGTAAAATGCGAGGTATGAAATATGTCGGGTTTCCATTGGCTAGAGGTGCCCCTCCCCTCCAGCCATACGAAGGCCCAACTTTCCTGCCTTTTTGTATCCCAGAGAACACTGCTTTACCGACACATGTGAAAAAATCTCACGCAGCGGGTACTGGCGGGTTAAAGAAGGTTCTCAAAGCACCGGCTGCTTTGACGATTACATTTTCATTGTGACACACGCGCTCGATAATAATGGATATAGAGTGGTTGTAGAGTCAATTCTTTGAAAAATAAAACGATGGTGATAAAATTGAACAGCTTATAAGAGGTTGGTATGCTTTCAATATAATGTTGATAAAATACACATTTGTCTTTTTTTTTAAATTTACTAAATAGACGTTAATCCGTAGGTTTTGATTCCGTTCGTCCAAACTTCGGTTCAAAGACAACTCTAGTTTAATTAATTGATGTAGAACATTTTCAAAATATTGAATTGCATAACTTTTTAAAATTTTTATTGAAATAATATGTCTAGCGTATCACACATTCTTCTTATACTGTTCCTCCTTTTATGTGAAGACCTGAAGGATGTTTACTAAGGGATAAGAAAAAATTCAGTTCGATATATATCTTACAAAGATTATGAATTTATTTACTGATTTCCTAATTACGAGTTTATTTGAGCACAATTTGGGGGTTCGGACTTCTTCCTTTCCTGGCCAAGTACCTTAAAAAATGATTTGGATCAGAATGTTGTCATGGGAAGGATAAACAGAGGTTATGTGAAAATTTAAGTACTTACGGGTTTAGTATTATGTTATAGCGTAGCTGGTGAACTTTCACTGGTAGCGATTGAAATTTTGCCTGCAGCTGGGATCGACTCAGATGTGTCCACGGTAACTTCTGGACACCGAAGATTCACGGGGATTACTCAACTGGGAGAGGTCGAACTATAGTGTTGTAGGTGCGAACTGGAGATCTGACATGATGTATTGGTTTAAACTAAACTAAAGGGTCCCTCGGTAAGTCGGGTGACTCGACAAGTCATAACCTGTTCGATGTCGCATATTTATATTTCTTCGTGTATCATACAAATACTCTAATTCACAGTTAGCTTAATCTTCCGGAGTCTAAATGCTTCACATAAATTCCTAAATTATTCGATGTTGGAAGGTTGGAACCTGATAATCTTTACATATCAATGTTTCGACGTGTGTTATATGAAAAATCTAATTAACCTTTCATTAGCTTTATGTTGCCTTTACTTGATTCATAAAATTTGGAAAAATACACTTGATGTAGGCGAGTTCATACTTATTTTTGTTTTGATATGGAATTAGAGTCTATTTCCTGATTCATCTGGTGCCGAAAATTCGATAACGAATATGGTTCGCTTCTCGAAGTAAAGAACAACCATGTCAGGCCTCGAGTGAGCAACAGAAACAATTTTCGAGAATATAAAGTTCCAGTATATGCGGCACTTCCCATTCTCGACAATTGACTCGATTTCCCTAGGAGCATTTAGAGGAGTGATATTAATGTTAATGCCGTAAGAGTGATAGAGATGGTAATAAAGCACTCTTAGTGCCGCATTGTGCCTTTGAATGTAGGTCGTTCCCGCGTGAGTTGGATAACTAGATAGTATGTGAGCTAAATGCTCGGGGTGTGCATGGCACGCCCTGCAGCTGTCATCAGGAATGTTTCGGCTCAAAATGTGGCGACGGTATGTTAAGGTGGAAACGACACCGTCTTGGCATGCAAAAATGAAACCCTCCGTACCAGACTTCAATCCGGGCAATTTAAGGAAAGCAAACGTTAGCTCACAAGACATTGACTGATCCTTCACATTTCTGTGGAAGATACCGTGTATCCTCTTATCGAGAAGCTGTTCACGAAAGTTTTTCTCTTGTGCTTTCTTAATCTGGGCTTTAAGAGTGAGTACTCAAGATAGATACGATTTGATGCATTTTGCTCACCCCTCATACTGAAGTCAAGTCCGAGTGTTTCAGCAGCCTCCTCCACTGCTTTGTAAAGAAATGCTTCTTTGCCCACTTCTTTATGATTCCTGACCATTTTAAGAAGAGGGTCTCTTCCATTTGCAACTCTATGTGCTGTACCTAGAATAATCCTTTTGCGAAGACATTCAATACTCAATATTCCGCGACCACCTTGAAGGCGAGAGATATACAGTCGCGGAACGGAAGACTTAAGATGCATGCTTTTGTTCATTTGCATAACCTTTCTTGTCCCGATATCAAGGGATCTGAGCTCGTTCTTCGTCCATGGAACTACTCCAAATGAATAGAGTACTACCGCGACGGCAAGCATGTTCGTTGCAGATACTTTGTTCCTCGCCGACAGTTCGGAAGACCAAATCTGCCGGATGAGACGCTTTTATCTCCTTCGGAGAGTATCCTTTATAGATGTCACATCCTGAATGCGGCTCTGGCACGCCCAGGTATGTATAAGTCTCTCCAGCGCAAAGGTGTCGTAGTTTTCCTCGCTTCAAATAAACCTTGGCGCATTTGTCTAACCCAAATTCCATTCTAATTTATATACACACACACACCATCAAAAAGTATCGGACCCACCCCCACCCTTATCAGAGAAAATGTGCGTTTTCCTGAGAAAAGTTTCAGGGTTTTGGACGAGGATCTGAATGGTGACCTTCAATCTGACCTTGGAGTTGACCTTCAAGGTTATTTCAAGGTCAACTTTTATTTTTCAAATGTAAACCTCTATTTTTGACACCGCCAATGGAAAGAACGCAAAATTTACGTCTAGATATGCATCAAGGTCATGTGACTCGACCTTGTTTGGGTTTACACGACCCTGGAATGACCCCGAAGGTCATCGGGTAACATGACCTTGTCCAATATCTGAACTTACAATTGTCCGTTCTTTCGATTGGCGGTTTCAAAAATAGAAGGTTCCATTTGAAAAATAAAAGTTGACCTTGAAATAACCTTGAAGGTCCACGCGCAGGTCAGCTTCAAGGCCACCATTCAGATCCTCGTCCAAAACCCTAAATCTTGTGTCTGAAACATTTCTCACGGAAACGCATATTTTCGCTGATCTGCCGTCTAGACCTTGCTTCAGTTTTTACGACCCTGGAATGACCTCGAAGGGCATCGGATCACATGACCTTGATGCATATTTAAACGTAAAATTTTGCGTTCTTTCGATTGGCGGTGTCTAAAATAGGGGTACCCATTTGAAAAATAAAAGTTGACCTTGACATAACTGAAGGTCAATATGAAGGTCAGCTTCAAGTTCACGATTCAGATCCGCGTTCAAAACCCTAAAACTTTTGCCTGAAACATTTCTCACGAAAACGCACATTTTCGCTGCTAGGGGTTGGGGGGGGGGGGTCCGATACTTTTTGATGACCCTGTATATACATACTATCTAGTTGTCTAACTCATGCAGGAATAACCTACATCCAAAGGCACAATGCGACACTGAGAGTGCTTTATTACCATCTCTATCACTCTTACGGCAATAACCTTAATATCGCTCCTCTAAACGCTCCTAGGGAAATCGAGTCAATTGTCGACAATGAGTAGTGCCGCATATACTGGAACCTTATATTTTCGACAATTGTTTCTGTTGCACACTCGAGGCCTGACATGATTCTTCTTGACTTCGAGAAGCGAAAAATGTTCATTATCGAATTTTCGGCACCAGCTGACAAAAACCTCATAGCCAAGGAGGAATGAAAAGAAAGAGAGGTATGGAGACCCTATAAGGGAGTTGGAATGATTGTGCCCAGAATATTCTGTTAAACTAATTGTCCTTATCATCGGCGCTCTTGGAGGTATATATATATGCACAGTCGAACCTCGATAACTCGAACGTCTATAAGTCGAATTTTCAATAACTCGAAGACATTTTTCGGCCCCAGGATTTCAATATAGGATTTGTGTTTTAAATTTTTTCGATAACTTGAATTTCGCTAACTTGAATATTTCGATAATTCGAAGTCATTAGACGGACCCTCAAGAGTCTCGATAAGTCGAATCCCTAAACAAAGGGACTGGACGTTCGGCCAGTGGACAGTGAATGGAGTCGCCTAATTGAAGGGATAGAAATTTTGTTAACTCGATTATTTAGATAATTCGAAGTCATTAGAAGGACCCTCAAGTTTCTCGATAAGTCGAATCCCTATACAAAGGGAGTGGATGGTCAGCCAGTGGACAGTGAATGGAGTCGCTTAATTGAAGGGATAGAATTTCGTTAACTTGAATATTTCGATAATTCGCATTCATTAGACGGACACCCAAGAGCCTTGGTAAGTGGACCCTAAACAAAGGGACTTGACGGTAGGGCAGTGGAAAGTGGGAGGAGTCGTCTAACTGAAGGGATAGATATAAGCTCGAATATTAGCACAACTTGAGTCAGTTTATTTTATATCATCGTCAAGTCTCACAATGGGGAAGAAACGATCTTTGAAGTCATTAACTATCGGCGATAAATTAAAAATTATTGTCGAAGTTAAAACAGTTTGCCACAGCGTAAAAGGTTTAAAGAATCAAGTTTCCCTGAACTTGAGAGAGGTATGTTATGGAGTGGATGAAGCGAGTGAGAGATCATAATTTACCAGTGTCAGGACCACTAATCCAAGAAAAAGCTGCGGAGTTCGCGAAGGATCTTGGACTAAAATTTCAAGCTAGCACTGGTTGGCTGAAAAAATTCAATTACAGGAACAGCATTGTAGAGAAAATCATATCAGGTGAGAGTACAGCTGTGTACGAACTTGACTGCGAAGAGTACAGAACGAGTGTACTGCTGAGTCTACTAGAAGAATATGTACCGGAAGACACTTTCAACGCGGATGAATTTGGTCTTTTCTTCAGATGCTCATCAGGCGATTGGAAAATCGCAGAAACCAAGATGTTTTAAGAAAAAGAAAGTTGAATCATTACCAGTTACATATACGAACAATAAAAAAGCCACTCAGAACGAAATTGAAATCTTGTGCTTTACAAATTTCCTTAGACTAACCGAAGAGCAAGGCATGGTATACCTATCAACCTTGGCCAAGTAAGTTATATTCTGAAATTTTAACTTGTTGTCGAGAACCTTAGGATTTTATGAGCAGGCGGGAGTATACCTCTCTAAATCTGGTTAAGAAAGGTCCTGAATCTTGGCGCAGGCGTCGAGAATATTTCTGGAAAACTGAGTTTGTAGAAATTCCCTTCAATAATAAAAGAATTTTGAGAGGCAGTACCCTCTAAACTGGTTATAACCATCTTAAACATTTGCAGTGCTGCATTTACTTTCCTTCCCTCGTCCTAAATCCTGCAGTCAGGTAGGCGGGCACCTGTAGTCAAAGAGCGACTCGACTCAGGTCAATATTATACTTGCATACGAATACGGAAGCGTCAATGTGACACCTCTTGTCCTGCGTGAGGACACCATCATAAAGAAAGGTGTGGAAATACTGAAGAGTTAGCTATTGTGCCTTTTTTTGTCGCAATTAGATCAAAGACTAACGATTATTGCGGATTTAAGAGTAAGATTTTAGAAAAGGGTCTCATTCTACAGACACCTGTGAAGAATATAAGTTCACTGAACTTCCAAAAAGGCAAATGACCTGTAATTTTGTACGAGAATATTAAACACGTTTAAGAGTGACAGTTTCCTCTTTACTGTAGATCATCGAACTATTAGATAGCTTAAGATTCTTATGCAGAATAAAGTTTGAAATTATATGTCGTTTAGATCACGGGCAAACCGATAACTTGTAAGAATATTAGAATGTAAGCAAGGTTATATTTCAGCTTTAACCAAAGAGCTGTTTTTTATATGCAAATACAAAATAAAATTATTATATATGTTTAACTCAGGGCTAAAATTATATGTAATATAGAACAAGGTATTTTCACAAATAAATATTTTACATGTGAAATAAAAAATCTCATTCTTCCTCCATGCGCAACCATGATTTTCATTTCATTTTACAATAACAATTAGAATTGTTATTAAAGTTAACAGTGGTTGTTACTCAAGTATTTCCATACAGAGTTAATTCTAAAATTTACTACTTTTTTTCTAGTCTTGGCTCAGAATGAGGCGACGGTATGTTAGAGTGGAAATGACACTGTCTTGGCTTGTCAGAATGAAACCCTCCGTATATAATTTAATTAAATTATCCCCTGGTTTGCAATAGAGTGTTCTAGGTTTGCGATAGAATGCCAATCAAGTTTACAATCATATCTTTGTTTATAAGTGTCAGGTATTTCTTCATAACAAAAAGGGCAGATGCGTTCCTTTGTAATTCGATCAAAATATTTAAAAAGTGTAATAATTAGACATGAGAATTTAGAATATAGCTGGTTGTTACAGGATAATCTTGTGGACGAATGCCATCTTTTTGCGATTTCTTTATAATTAGTTGGAGATCAATTTCTTTTAGATACTTTCATAATAAAATTTAAAAAATGTTGGGCTAATGGTACTACGTTATATGGGTTTTTAGGAATTAGGAAGAGAAATGAATAATATTATAATACTTTTGTTAATTGTTTATGTAGATTATGAAATTTGGGTGTTCAATGAGATCGGAGTAAGGTAGTAATGATGAAAGCTAAATATGGGGACGAACCTTCATTAATATTGATATTCAGTGTAGTAAACATCCTAATATAGGTAGTTATTTAGATAATGTATTGTTTTGGTTGTTACTAAGTTAGTGGCCGAAACGTGTCTCAATCGTTTATGCAAATCGTAATTATATGAGTAAAAATAGATGAGCGTATTTCTTGACCGAGGTTAATACAAATTTGCTTGAATACTGTATTTGAGGGAATTTCGAAAATAAAATTTTGTTTTATTTTGGAACTGATAATTTATTAAAATTGAAAATTAGAGTTCATGTCATTGATGAACCAACAATTACTTAAATTAATTTAATGAATTTATAGAATATATAAGTTGAATAATTTTGTTATTCAATTTGTTTTATATGGAAGTTTTATGGCAAGTGGTTTGAGCCGCCCAGTCAAACATACAATTTTTCCAATGGTGCGCGGATGTTTTAATGTGTTGGACCGAGTAACAGTGATGAAAGTAGATGTTTTTGACGAAATTCGCGAGCTTCTCGTTAGGCCCGAGAGGAGAGAGCTGCGAATGTCAATTCGAATGGCGATTCAGGAGTAAATACAATTTTTTGTTATGAGTGAGAAAAGGATAAATGTTTAATTATTCTCTTTTTATTTATGTAGTTATTTCTTCCTTTTTACCATATAAAACGTATCCGTTATTGGCTATGGAATCCGATTCTGACGGTTTTTGCAGAGGACGAGGACGAGCCTATTTGTAAAGATTACAATGCATATGAATATGTGTGACTTATGTTCGTTTATAATTATCATTTTAATTGCAATTTTAATTTATAATTGTAAATTGTTATTGTGAATTTTTCCTATTTTAAACGTACTACATAATTTTGTTTAATCAATGTGGTTTTTATTGGACCTGGTATATAAAAACGTTATTTAGAGGCTGCATTAAACAAAATGTTTGCAATCCTAATATACATTTAGTATACATTTGTATAGTAAATCTAAAAACTAGGTCTGCAAAATAATAGTTAAGAGGCTGTATAGTAAATTTCATAAACATGTATATTGATCAACTCTTAGAAAAGTCAGATAATTTCGCTTTACATCAGTTAAAACTAATGTTTGTTATTAAGGTCAGTACCATAGTTAGATTAAAGAGTACCTTTTGAGTAAATTATTGTTGGCTTATTATTTCGTAAATTGAGTTTTTTTATTATGAATATCTGGTTTGCGAGAACAGATAAGGATACGTCTTCCTTATTTTGAAATTTTGCCAAGAATTTTTTTAACGTTTCGGGTAATTGCTTAGAATAATTAATTAAGGAGTGTGTGGCATTGGTTAGAAGGGTCTAATTTACGGTCTGCTTGTATTTGCAATATTCCTATATTTTGAATTTCAAATTAATGTTTCTGGTTATCAGGGCAAAGTAGTTGATTGTGTTTAATAGAGGAGGCTGAATAGATCCAGCCATAGTGAACTTGTAATCGAGTTTAAATTGGGTAACTATCAAAATTGACATAAAACTTTATTTATAGGGGTCTGATTAAGGGCATCTGAGACTTAGAAAATTATCGATCTTACCAGCCGAGGTGAAAAATTTTTATATAGTTTATATGTAGTGGACAAGACAATGTTATTCTTCATTTGTTTTATATATTTTTTCTGTGGAAAGCGAATGAAAAATATCAGTGTTTTCTCCACTATATATAACTTTTTCGCCTGGGAGTTTTAGGTTCCCCCGGTTTTTTTTCTAGAGTAATAAATATTTCTCACAACACTATCATGAAAATGGCATGTTTCATTCTTACGGACTGAATGTAAAAATAGCGTATTTCGAACGATGTGAATGAAGACGCACGAAATTACTCTTTTTTGGATTCCCGTGGCATTACCATCACCAAAAGGGTTCTTTTCATAAACATTCTCATATCTTACAACAGGTGAAATGCAGATAGTTAGATTCAAGTTAGTTGAAGATAGAGATAGGTCGATGTTTCCAGCGATAACTAGCATGCTCGCCTTGCTACCTAGTGATAGGGGAGCTTACAGCCGCTAGGTAGCACCAGCTGCTCTAGTCAAAGTTCCGCAGAAATTCACATTGGATAAATGAAAAAATCCTTTTATTATATAAAAATGTTAATTTTTTTCTTTTCAAAATGAACTACTTAAACTTTTAACTTGTTTTATGAATTACCTAAAAACTTTCATTATTAATTTGTATTAGAAAGAGCAATTTTTCATATATCCAATCCAAATTTTGGTGGAACTTTGACTAGAGCAGCTTGCAACCTCCCCATTGCGCTTGCGTTAGAGCAGAGGGAGCAGAAAAATCAATAACTGCTTATAACCTCATCGATATGGGGGTAATTGCGGGGGTTTAAATCATTGTTTTATCTAAATCAGGATTGATAGTTTCTTATCGGGTGGCTGTGCACCTCTAAACCCCCGGCGGGGGCTTGTCCCCCGGCATCCCTGCAAGGGTTTCACCCTGGACCCACCCCCCTTCTCAACCACCTTTGACGGAACTTACTGCATTTTCATGATCTCGTTGTAAAAAGTATCGTGCGTGTCTAAAAACATTACATTCGTCACGAAAAGACCGTCGCCTCCCACGTGATACGCAATATAAGGGACGTCCTTTATCATGTTCGCTATCGAACATGCTAACGGGCGTCCCTGCACACTTTTTGTGGGCTAGTTCCAAAAAATTTTGATTTTTCTAACAACGTGTGTGTATATTTCGTGGTTATGTGTGTTACAATTCTCTCCCATAATTATTCTAGAGTGCTTACCGACAGCATCGGTACGATAGAGAACTACATTATTGGAATGACAGAGAGCTGAAAAATGACCCTAACCTCAAAATCATGCACATTTATACGAGTACAAATTTTTATTTAGCGCAATACATTTTTTTGCTTATTATCTCTCAAAAAAGAGTCCAGGGACATCCGTTATAATATTTTATAGCATCTCCGAATTTAGTTTTCATTTTTTTTATTTTTGTGGAAAAAGCCGGGGGAACTGTACCCGATTGACCACACGACGAAGTATCACATGCTATTAAATGAACATTTTTATTTCTCAAACAGGGTTCGTTGAAATATTAGTAATTGGAATTTGTAAGTCACAGAATGTTTAGAGTGTCGTTTGGTAACATGATTTAAGAAATGTATTTCCTACTGTAAAATAGGTTTGACTTAAATTAGATACTGCTAGGTAATTAACTTGTGGTTTTATGTAGATTTAAATTACTTTATTTATATTAAAGTCAGAAATCATAGGTAGAGAGTGAGGTTGAAGTATACGAAATTCATCTGAAGAGGGAATGGGTACTGTTTATAAAAAAATTCATTGATTTTCGTGAACAACGTATAAGATCGTAAAAAATGAGAGTTTCTCTGAAATATTAGAAAAGAAACGAACAGGAAAGTGTAAAGATTGAAGGTCAAATAGCGAGTCTAACTGTGGGCCTGAGAAGAGAAGGGGATCCCACTGCCATTAAATATACATGTAAGAGCATTGGTTAAACAGAAAGTTTTATATAATTTTCGGTTAGAAGGTATTTAGGGTCGTATATTTCTGCAATTTAGACATGAAAACAAGTTAAATATGTTAGAAAAAACTCGAAATTCTAAAATAGTCTAAAAGAAAGTTCCTGGCGATTGGGAAATTCAGCTGCCGGATCAAAGAAGGACACATAAACTTATTTCGCTGAGAGTGGGAAGGCCCCTGGAAGCTTTCTTAAACATTTTTGAATTTTAATTTTTAAAGACCATATGTAGATGCAGAATTTCATTCCTGATATTTTCCGCCCTGCGCAAAAAGGTGTAGCTGTTTTATTTTTCTAATTAAAGCAAAAAACTGGCTTTTTTGTCAAAATTAATTTTGACTCGTTGTTCACGTCAACTCATGCTCAGTCAGTCAGTTTTAAGGATTTTTAAATAAAATTTTCAGGAAATGTAGTTTGAAATGTCCTTCGACTGATAGAGCAAAATTAATTCAAAAATTCATTTAAAAAAATGTTAATTTTTTTCCGATGCCTGGCGCTTATCGGCCTTCTCTAACTTCCAGCGTTTCGTTTATCGAGCGAATTTTGAGCAACAAAAACTTTCAGCGAGAAAGTTGTTGACAAAAGTACAAAAAAGTTTTCCGGAAAATGTTAGCCAACTTGAATTGGTATTTAAGAAATTATTAACGTCTCAAGTCGATAGCGGCTAGTCAACTCACGTGCGGGCTGTAGCGAGAACCTCAGATCCGATTTATAATACAGTTAACAGGCGCAAAAATAAAAACTAATGAAGTAATCAGGTAGTATCAAAGTATTATATATAAATAAATAATAATACGCACTATTACAGCAGCAATGAAAAACAAATTTACTTTCTCGATGTTTCAATTTTTTCATTTTCACGAATTTAAAGCATTGAAAAATTCTCGAATTGAAGAATCCGTTGAATCTCATCGATTAGATGTTTATGTGTTCTTTTACTTTTGTACAGTTTTCTTAAAAATAAAAACAATTCTATTGTACACAATATTAAATGAATACATTATTTTGCATTATGCACTAATATTCATTTATGCATAATACTTTGATATTACCTGATTACTTGATTAGTTTTTATTTTTGACGCCAGTGAACTGCATTATGAATCGCTTCTGAGACTGTCCCTACAGCTTGCACGTGAGTCGTTCAGCGGTTATCAACTTCAGACGTTAATAATTTCTTGAATATCAATTCGATTAGGCTAAAATTGTCCAGAACACTTGTTTGTACTGTCGTCAACAATTTTCTCGCTGAAAGCTTTTTGTTGCTCAAAATTCGCTCGATAAACGAAACGCTGGAAGTTAGAAAGTCCGATAAGCGCCAGACATCGGGAAAAAATTAACAACAATTTAAAAAAGTATATATTTTGGAATTACTTTCGCTCTATCAGTCGAAGGACATTTCAAACTACATTACCTGAAAATTTTATATAAAAATCCTTAAAACTGACTGACTGAACACGAGTTGAAGTGAAAAGCGAATAAAAATTAATTTTTACAAAAAATTCAGTTTTTTGGCTTTAATTAGAAAACTAAAACAGCTACAACTTCTTACGCGGGAGAAAAAGATGCGCAATGAAATTCTACACCTAGATATAATCTTTAAAATATCAATTTCAAAAATGTTTCCGAAAGCCTCCAGGGGTCTTCCCACTTCCAGCGAAATAAGTTGATGTGCCCTTCTTCGATCCGGCAGCTCAATTGTGGTACTGGATAGGGAGTTTGAGTTGACCCTGTTCGGAAAATGAGAAATATTATTATAGAAATTACAGTTAGGAGTGGGTGACTCATTTTGCTTCACGAACGACTGATAAAAGAAGAAAATAAAATAATAGCGTGTTTTTAAATGAATTTTCAAATGATTATAGTTTTTTTATCCTAGTCATTTTTGAGAAGAAATTCTAGAACATGCGTTCGAAGGTATTTGGGAGTGCTAATTTACGGGATGATGGGATTACCGTGGATTCATCTTCTCGCGTTTCTGAAGTTATTCGAGGGCATTTTTGTTTATTATGTTAGTGTGTCATAGTATTTACAAGAATTTTCCCAAGTGAATAGCTTCGGGCAAAGATCAGTTTGTACTTGTTGATCTACCATTTTTGGTTTTCGCGTGTATTTTTCTGAATTTACATATTCACAAAGTTCATATTTCGCATTAGTAAACGGAGGGTACCTAGTCAGTGATCCCAGTTCTGAAACGAGACGTGGTCCAATACTATGACACGTCTTTGTCCGTGTGAATATGGTAGGAGACGATGTAAATGACTGAGTTGCGCGTGCAACCCATTTCTCCTCTTCTGAATTTGAAAACTCGAAGGTGCACGATTACCGGTCGGAACACTTCGGCGGTTCTATTTATATCTGTATCTCCTTTGAAATAAAATGAAGAGAATGGGATTTTAATATTTTCAGATTTCGATGCTGGGCTGGCGATTCTCATGATTTGAATACTTCGCGTGCCTCTTTAATGCGTGTATTTTGAGGTTATGTTACTTCAAATATAAAATATAAATTATATAAATATTAATACTATCATGTATATATATAATTAAAAATTTGTCATAAGGACAACCGCAGGATTTCGCCGGGAGCGGGTGCTAATCTGAAAAATTGCACCCGCTTTCAGCGAAATCGCGGT
>NC_046666.1:115094144-115111696 GCF_010883055.1 Belonocnema kinseyi | reverse complement strand
GAAGTTTTCTTCAACACATCAGCATTTGGCCCGTATTTTCACCTCATATTTGAAGTCGGAAGAGCCGATTCCAGAGTGGTTGGTGAAAGGGCGCACAATACTTCTGTCGAAAATAGGCAACTTAGCTGACCCGAAGAATTACAGGCCAACAACTTGTCTGAACACGCTTTATAAGATATTCACAGCTATCCTAAATGATAGGATTGTTCGGGCAATTGAACCTGTGTGGCAAGAAATGTATGAATAGCGAGGCTCAAAGAAAGGAAGAGCCGGATGTCGGGAGAAGCTGCTTTCTATTCGACATCCCATAGACTTATCATCTGTTTTTTGGAAATGTTAAAGGTTCATCCGCAAATAGTTGGGTGCATAGAGAGATTGATGCCGCTTTGGAAAACCAGATTTACTATCTGATCTGGAAAAAATCGTATGCCATTCCGACGGGTACTTGTGCGGCAAACCTGCAGATCGAAAGTGCAAGGTCACTCATGTATTTTACATGGACGATCTTAAGATCTATGCTAAAAACAGAGAGCAACTGCATCTAGCTCTGGGAATTGTCGAACGATATACTAAGGAAATTGGAATGGAATTTGGGTTAGACAAATGCGCCAAGGTTTATTTGAAGCGTGGAAAACCTAATGGCATCCCTGAAGATCCTGAGCTCGTTGATAGAAGCGCCATACGACACCGTTGCCTGGAGAGACTTATGCATACCTGGGCGTGCCACGGAGCCGCATTCAGGATGTGACATCTATAAAGGATACTCTCCGAAGCAGATACAAACGTCTCATCCGACAGATTTGGTCTTCCGAACGGTCGGCGAGGAACAAAGTATCTGCAACGAACATGCTTGCCGTCCCGGTACTACTCTATTCATTTGGAGTAGTTCCATGGACGAAGAACGAGCTCAGATCTCTTGATATCAGCACAAGAAAGGTTATGCACATGAACAAAAGCGTGCATCTTAAGTCTTCCGTTCCGCGACTGTACATCTCACGGCGTCAAGGGGGTCGCGGAATATTGAGTCTTGAATGTCTTCACAACAGGATTATTCTGGGTACAGCACATAGAGTTGCAAATGGAAGAGACCCTCTTCTTAAAATGATCCACCACAACCTCTATCGGCTGGATATCTTTGCGCAAAGGATCTGAAGCGATTTTTTGGATTACGTAACAGTAACTGCGAAGAACATCACAAAGGCAATCAACACCTATGCCATTCCTCTCCGAACATACTCCTTCGGCTTGGCCTCCTGGTCCATGGCTGACCTCAAAAGGATCAACAGAACCATCCGCATGAAAGTGTCTGATCACCGAATGCACCATGAGAGCACAGCTGTAGAGAAAATATTTCTACCGATCAAGCTGGGGACAGAGGGTTCATGGATATTCATCGATTGTGCGACTTCCAGTTGACGTAATTGAGCGACTATTTCCAAAACAGGATGAATTTCTTACTCGACGACTGGATTTATAGAGTTGACCTGGATACCCTCTAGAATTTGAAGCTTTTGATTTCCAGAACGTCGGGCATCTGAAGGTCGAACAGCTAGCTGCGAAATTGTGGGGTATGCAGCTGCACAAACAACATCCCCAAGCATTAGATTTCCCTTCCGTGGACCTTGTTGCTTCAAACCTCTGGTTAAGGCGTGGAGAACTCTTTCTGGAGACGGAAGGATTTTTCATTGCCATCCAGGATAGGATAATCTAGACTATAATTTACCAAAAATACATCTTCAGTATGGCTGCAAAAAATGACAGATACCGGCTTTGTGGAGATCCCAATGAGAGCATCGAGTACATCATTAATGGTTGTAGGATGCTTACCTCTCAAGAATTCACGGGCAGACAGGATTGTTTTGACAAACCGCCTAGTCAGACACAGTCGGCCAGATATCCTCTGGTTAGATAAACGTGCCCAGCTTGTGAAAATAATAGACATAAGCTTTTTCCTAAAAAATAACATTAGGCTCAGATAAACTGAGAAGATCCAGAAATATTCGGTTCAGATCCTCATCTTGAGCAAGGTGAAGGTCACTATTTACCCGTTAGTGATTTCGTCGATTGGGAACGTGCATATGATGTGTGTAGAAACGTTGGAAGAGCTGGGAGCCTAATATTCTCTCTATCTATTGCAGGTGGCAGTATTATTGAACATGTATCGCATCGTCCGGAGTTTTCTGGGCGTGAAAGTTATAGCGACTAAAATCTTCTTCTATGGCCGTCCCGCATATATGCAGATGATGTGTCTCGCCGTCTGCTGTATTAATTACTAATTTGAATCGTTACTCTCAGTCGTTGGCATTGGAACTAATATTTGTAAAAAAATGTATCCCTATAAATGGGCTTTCCAGTATGAATTTTGGATCCCTATAAGGCCCTTCAGGATAAGTATTTAGAACCCTATGAACGGGCTCTCCAGTATGAATTTTGGATCCCCATTAATGGGCTCTCCAGGATGAATGTTAGAACCCTATAAACAGGCTCTCCAAGATGAATGTTGTAATGTCATTAAGTGGGATAACACAATGAAAAAGAAATTGTTGCGTATCTTTTATGAAAGTGCGAAGTATGAAACCAAACGAAAAAAGGGCAATGGTGATTAAGCAGCAGGTTGATTTGACGTGGAAAACCATGAACATGAGTTAGAGAAAGCCGAATCACACAATCAAGCAGCGACAATTATTAGTCTTGCTCAACCTTATGATGATACAATCTGACAACATCTTTCAGATACAGATATCCTGATTCAACCATAGGCAGAAGCAGAGGTTCAACGAACAAGAAAGCGATTAAAATGGAAATACAATTGTAACAGAGAGGTTATGCCCCATTTTTACAGAAAAAATGGAAAAAACTGTGCGGAAAGAACATCATTGATTCTCCTTACCTAAGTACTCAGAGCTAGCCATAAAAATAAATGAGTAGAATCTATCAGACAAAAAACGGTCAATATATGTTTAAAGATTGCTTCCGGCTGTTGAAACAGCTGCCATCATTCATTGCAACTGCATGCGGACATTTATAACGTTAATATAAACAGCGAAATCTCAGAAGAAATAGAGCATTTTGAAACGAATTCTGGTCGTGTTTTACTAGAGTTTAGAAACTTAGAACCAACACAAAGCCATGCTCTGTCGAAGATAAACATTAGAAATGATCTGCGTGCGAAAATAGAACACCTAATTACACCATGCATTTACACTTAACGCTAACATCGTTAAACGTGCAAACCCTTGCGTATTTTGCAGCGCGGCAGCCGCTAGAAATTGAAATCGCAGAACTAGGCGTACAAATGCAGTCTTTTTCCTGGAAAAGGATCGAAATATACCATGCAAGATTAGTTTGGATATGGATTCCAGCGAAGAAAGGTGAAACTTGGGCCCATTAATTCAACATAAGAAAGGAAATAGAACCGAAAAGCTGATGTACCATGTTGCTAAAGGCATCCACCCTCAGTACATCGAAATATTAACAATAGCAACATTGTATGAGATTATAGACTACCAACGGCAGAGACTTGAACTTATTATAAAGCAAAATAACCAGAAAGACACCGAAGTCCCTTAATTGGAAAACCAGCAATGCTCTTTAAATGGAAGTGACTAACATCACAGCCTCAGTTATTTTAATGGGTTTTTAAAAAGGCAAGTAACTAAAGTTTCAGGTCCAGAAAATGTGCACAACTTCTGGTACAAGTACCAGAAATGATCGCAAATACTTGTTATATCAAGACGCGGTTGACCGGTGACGATTATGTGAAGGTACCAACGAATCTCTGGCGCACTTTATGGGTGGTTGTCGCATAATGGCTCAGAGAGAATAACTGCGCAGACATTCCAGTACTCGCTTTAGAAAACGAAGATTACATCTTATATTGGGGTTTTCCTATCCAGGCGGGTCATTATATTCTAGCCAATTTACCCGACATCGTCATGAGAAGATAGGTGGAAAATTCTAAATCATCGAAATATCTATTGACTTAACCGGAATTTGCAGATAACCTATAGAACCAAGATACGTAAGTATAGCGAGCTAAGACTGAAGTAAAGACAATATAGAGGGATGTGAAACATGCATCTATCCATCATATTGTGATCTGGGCTTCATGCAATGTGCGCTGAACATATTGAACATTTAGGAGCCAATAGGGTACTGGCAGCAGTTTAGAAGGGGGTTTTATGAAAACCTCTCGCATGGTATGAAACTTCCTTGACCATCAGGAAGTAAGCGACGGAAAACCTATGGAGTGACAGATGTTAGCTATATAAAAGCAACTTCGAATTTTAGAGAATTTTTAAGCCAATAAAACGTGTTTTCAAAAAAGTGGCACTTATATGGTTATGCCTGAACATCCTCCAAATATTTTTTAAAATCATATGTTAGTATTTGAATAGTTATTATCCTTCCCTTACTAGATAGTGAGCATCTAAGAAAATAAACTTCTGACGGAGGGTCAACAAGTAACATGAGTCTAAAATGACTCCTTAATGCTTTCCAGGTTTTTACACAGGCTCAAAATAGAGACAAACTAATGGTTTCTAGGCCACAGAAGTTAAAATATCGTTAACTGAGAACTATCAGTGTCAGGCTGTACCAAAACAAATTACCCTTCAAACAGGTGTTTGAGAGCACCATGGTGAGAGGTAGGCGCTGTAACATTATTACTTCTCGCTAACTGGGGATTGACTTTATGTTCATTTATATTCTCAAAGTGATTACTGCACTTGGCTGATTTTAATAAGTGATTTTACATATACCAAAAATTGTATTAACTTTAGGTAATAATTCTGTCGCATTTTAAACTTCTCTCAAGGGTATTCATTTTTATCTAAAGATTCGTTCAATTTGCGTTTACTTTATGCTTTCCAGTAAATTGCAACCAACAAAATGCATTGATTCCAATACTGATAGGCTATTAAAACTAGCCCTAAACATTTTAGTTACACTTGAAAATTATTTTTGTAACAAGAAAATAAATAGATCTTATTTTTATAATAAAATTCCCTACTCAAATTTTAAGTTATAACAAAATAACAACAAAAATCATAGATTGTGGATTCACTCGAGCGAGAGATGATTCCGTGGATTAGTGATGGATCTCTTTCATAAGATATAGTTGAAATTATTTGACATAATTTAAATGTTTGTATTTTTTTATGTTTCTTCGCACAACAAGGTCTTCATGTTTAAATAAGGTGCAAGGTCGTTACGAGAGAATATAATTTTATTTGATTTAAATTTGGCTTATTCTATTAATAAGCCTAAACTTTATTTGCACAACGATGTCTTAACATTTACGTTAATTGCAAAGTCGTTACGAGGAAGTACAACTTTATTTTATTTAAATTTGACGTTCTATGAATGAGCTTAAACTTTGTTCGCACAACGAGGACTTAACATTTACGTTAAGTGTAAAATCGTTACGAGAAAGTACAACTTTATTTAATTTAAATTTGACTTTTTATAAATGAGCTTTAAATTTGTTCGCACAACGAGGTCTTAAAATTTACGTTAAGTGCAAAGTCGTTACGAGAAAGTACAAGTTTATTTTATTTAAATTTGGGTACTGACTTTTTGATTCTCCTACATATTTTTAGATCCCATTTTTTATAAATTCTCCTGTATTTCCCTCACGCAACGGGGTCTTAACATTTAAATTAAGTGAAAAGTTGTTACGAGTTCCTTTCTGATTCCAGTTTTATAAAAATTCAAAGTAAAAATGCCCATGTACGTGTCAATAGCTAGCGCAACCATACAAAACAAGGTATCTTTATCGTAAGATAAAGTGGAAAGTCGTTACAGTAAATTGCGCGCACTATTTTTTTAAATATTTAAAATCCCCACAGTAAAATGCAAACATGCGCAACGACGTTTCCACATAAACGTGGAGTGCAAAGTCGTTACAATCATGCATTAAAAAAAACTAAGTTCCCAAAAACTTAGTCTAACTATCCGAATTCTGATGAATTTGGATAGTTTAGTTGACGGAAGTTTGTAGTTAGAGGGCAGCATCCTTTTTGAATGAGGCTTCCTCAATTAAAACTCTGTCTTCAATGACAGATGGATGAATTTACTAAGAGACTCTCCCCTTGTAGATCCTCGAGTAAGAAGTCTGGTAATTCAAGGACAGAGAAGCAAAGAGCCAAGAGACCTGGTACCGGTATCGCAATCAATTTATAGGGTGCATTGGTCCCACTCTACCCCTACTTATTTGCTGATGGTGCGCGCAATCGATCGTATAATCGGATGATTTCACGAATCATCCCTTAGCTCTACCTGGCTGTCCACTTTTTAGTCAGGAGCGTATCAATATAAATATTCGCCCTTAGCTTTATTATTAAATTCCGATTATGAAAATAGAACGGACTGTCTCAGCGCCATATTTTGAATAGGGTGGGAACGTAAACATGGTAATTTTTCTACAGTGGCTCCTTACTGTTCTAATAGAACATAAAACTATACAAATCAGATTTACAAAGTAAAAAAATTGACAGCTATGAATTTGTCTATTCACCAAGCTAAGAGTTTACCTTGAACCTTAGTGGCATTTTTTATGGTGTCCTTTCATAAAAATAGAGGTCATTCCCATTGAAATTTCCTTAGTCCTAGACCACTTTTAAAGTTTCCTCGAAAAGTTCCTTCTAAACATTTTAGTGGAAATAAGACATCTGCATCTTTTTCATTTTACTTCATGTTGTATTTTTCAGGCCAGAAGCATTAGGAGTTGTAAGCGGTTGCGTGTTCCTCATCACAATGTTTATGTTTATACCTATTCCCTTCAGTGATTACATTTTCAAAAATACTGATTTTCCGCATAACGAGGTATGTAAATCGTTATTTTGTTCCCACTTATTATTACATTGTGTATAGATCACTTTACATTAATAATTTTTTTTCAGTTTGTTGATCTGTTAGCGGCTCTTTTGTCAATATGTTGTATGGTTTTGTTGGGTTTTGCTGATGATGTTTTAGATTTACGTTGGAGGCATAAATTACTTTTACCTACTGTCGCTACTTTACCGCTTTTGATGGTTTATTACGTGAATTTCAATTCCACATTAATTATTATACCAAAACCATTGAGGTTGTGGCTCGGATTTTCTAAAGACTTGGGGATTTTTTATTACCTCTACATGGGAATGTTAGCAGTGTTTTGTACCAATGCCATCAACATACTAGCTGGGATAAACGGCTTAGAAGTCGGACAGAGTCTAATAATATCTATTAGTATTTTGATTTTTAATGGTATCGAATTGACTGGAGATTTGTGGAAAGCACATAAATTTTCCATGTATTTTCTAATTCCCTATACGTCAACTTCTATGGCACTTCTAAAGTATAACTGGTGAGTAAACTTGTTCACAAATAACTTTGTTTGAAATAGTTAAATTTACTGATTTTACTAATTCTACTTTAAACTCGAATAATAGTACTGCTGTACCAAATCGACCATTTTTTGCATTAGCAAATTATTCAATAATGAATTCAACGAAAAGAAACTTTTTTCACAAAAATATGTTTGGTTTTTTTGTTCAAAAATTAAAAAGTAGTGCGAGTGCGCCAATGATGGTCCGGAGCAGTATATTGTGTGCACGCTGATTGGTGCCTTGTTATTGGTTGAGAATAGAGAATTAGGAGAATAGTTATTTATTCCCTTCTCTACACCAATAGCGAGCTCTGACTGACGCATGAAAAATAGTTCTCAGTGCCCTCCCTGGGCGTACAGTGGAGACTTTTATCCGGAGTTACGCATATTTAGTAGTACCATTAGGTATATAATTGAGAACATATAGTATTCCATGGTATTTGTCATAATGAATGTTTGGAAACTCGAGCGAGTTGCATCGAAAACGAATTTTCGACGATTTCAAGACACAGTTAAAGAGTTTCTGTTTTCTTTTTTTTCAGTCAGACCATAAAATGACTTTCACTCTACCGTACACACGATACTTCATGCAGTTATAATATTGTTTTCGAGTTTTTTTCTCGTGAAATTACTTGTAACGTTTTCCTAATAGCGGATAACTTTAATACGATGCTTAAAACCTCCTGCGATGATGTTTTAGGTATACAATTACGAGTATAGTGTAGTTTAGAGCGCCTCCATTACCGCTTACCGAAATCAGTTACCTCTGGATGCTTTCTTAGAGCTACCATCTGCCACTCCACGAGTTTTTAGTCGCTCGCTTCATGATGGTGAAGAAAGTTTCTTATAATGCAACAGCTGTTAAATAAAACTGACTTTTGAGTTTCTGCCAATACCCTACTGACTCCTAAATGTTCAAGATGTTCAGTGCAGCTTGCATGCAGATTACCTGTAGCCGAAATCACAATGGGGTGAATAGATGCATGGTTTACATTCCTCCATATGGTCTTTACTTCATGCCTTAACTCGCTATAATTGTGGATCTTGGTTGTATAGATTGACTGCAAATTTCGGTTAAGCGGACAAGCAATGTCGACGATGTAGACTCTTCCACATTTTTCTCGCATGACGATGTCAGGTCGATTGGCCCAGATGTAATGATCCGTTTGGATAGTAACATCCCAATATAAGATGTAATCTTCGCTTTCTAAAACGGGCATTGAAATGTATCTATAAAAAGGCATACATTCATTTAATAGTCCTGGGTTTAGGGCAAGTTGTTTATGTATAATGCCCGCTACATCATTATGTCTGTGCATATATTATCTCTGGGCTATCAGACGACAGCCATCAATAATGTGCTTGATGGATTCGTTGGTATCTCCACATAATCGACACCGGTCAACTACGTCTTGATGTAACACGTGTTTGCAATAATTCCTGGTTAACAACCCTGTTCTGTATCACAATGACGAATTTTTCCGCCTGGATACAGAACACCCTTTCTTAGCTAGACATTTGGTGCCTCACTATTCACTTCAGGTTGATCCAATGTTTTGGGGTGCTCGCCGTGGATATCTTTCCGCCTCCATTGTATTTCTAATTCCTCTGGTTTCTGCCCTGATTTTCAAAGCCCTATCTTAGGACAAATTTAAGGGCGTATAGTCCAGATCCGCGTTACAGATGGTTTTGTATAGAGAAACATTCCGTTTGCTGTTAAAACAGTCTGAAAACTGTATAACTTGTGATTCACACAGTTTTTTAGAATCTACATTGCCCCTACTCCCTATATGTCTCGGTAAAACTACCCTTTCAATCGATGAATTTTTGTGATACATTCGGTGCTTCCTCATTTCTACTGGGATGATTCTGTTTAACTTTTCAAGATCGGTGTTAGACCATTTGATGAACACGGAGGAGTACGTGAGGACAGGGATGGCATATGTGAAGGCAGTCGTTAGGCTTGTCTTAACTATCGTATGTTGAATACGCTTCGATTCAAGAATACCCAGATATTTATATAATTCGCCTGCAGCCTTTGCCTCGATGTCATTTTCGAACTCGTTTACTAACTCTGCGGTCCCTAATTCCCCTCTGACTAAATGCACTGTTCTGCATTTGTCTAGTCCGAACTAAATGTGGATATCATTGGAAAACTACTTTGTGACATTAATGACCTGCTGCAGTTTCTGGGCTGAACTACGTACAGCTTCAGGTCATCCATCTATAGAAAATGGGTCACTTGATGACCATCCTCATTATCATAAATTATGAACCCATGAGACATACTGTTTAGTATTTTGCTCAATGAGTTCATCGCTAAATGGAACAATAGTGCACTGAATGCGTCTCCTTGAAATACATCTATCGTAAAGCATATTGATCTAGTTATCCTTGGTTGTCCATGATCAAAATACTTGATTCTTGTACCCCAGAGCCTCATTGCATAACTTAGAAAGTCAATAATTCGTGGGCAGATTTTGTAAAGTTTTTAAGCAAATAGTTATGCGGCATGGAAGGAAACGCTTGCTTGTAGTCAATGTATGCCATGTGTAATATGTGTAATATACCTTATCTGCAATGTTAACTGTAAGACATTTATAAATTGTTGGAAGACAGGATATCGGTCGAAATTCAGATGGATTTTGAGCATCTGGTTTTTTAGGTAACATATACGTAGTAGCCTGAAGCATAACGCCTGGAATCAGATGTGGGTATTCAATGATATTTGGAAAACACCTTGCCAACGCAAGATGCACACTCATCAGGTACTTGTGCCAGAAGTTGTGCACCATGTACGGACCTGGAGCTTTCTAGTTACTTTCCCTTTTCAAGACCGCAGAAAAATCTAAAGCTATGCTGTTTATCAGCAGCATTGCAGGGCTATTGCTTTTCCTTGCTTTCTTCAGTTTGAACCACGCAGTGTCCAAATTGCATCTGTTCATTTTCCCCCAAACACCCGACCAGTAGTTAGTCATATCTTCCAATTCAGGGACTTTGGTGTCTTGCTGGTTATTTTGCTTTACACACAGTTCAGGACAGAACCTTCTTTCATCTGTCTGAAAGTTTCGATTTTGTTGCCTTCGTGCACTATTTTTCTTGTACTGAAGCAGTCCGACAGTAAGTACATCAAGTCTCTGCCATTGAGAGTCCATAATCTCATCCAATATTGCTGGTGTATTAATTTCTGGAGGTGCCGAGGGTACATGATTTAAGTAACATGTTTTATCAGCTTTCTGGTTCTATTTCCTTTTTTATATTGAGTTAATCTACCCAATTTGCACCTTACTTTGCTGACATCCATATCCAACCTGATCTTCCATGGTGTTTCTAACGGTTCCCACAACTGCACATTATACAAGTGTTTGCACCTATATATTACGGTGTAAACCGTAAGTGATACTTCAAAATCGAAGTCAGTTTATAATAATATGCATGTCATTATAGTGTAGTGTATACGGTAATCAAATCTCAAAAATGACATCCATTTATACTCATCTCGCATGGTTTACGAGATAAACGTTTTAAGCGGCGGACATTTTATACGTTCCGGGAACTTTCCAGGAACATTCCGTGCTATTAGGGTTGAGGTTAGTTTCAAGGGACAATAAAAGCGCGTTAAGTGAAATAACAAATGCATGGGCGCCTTTGCCAGTAAAGTACCTCCCCACCCACAGAGACGTACTATGCTGCTCCAAAACATATGAAAAAGTGAGGAAACCACACTGGTGTTAGACACAAATCTATTTTTATGATAATGTCTGCCTGCCTGTAGTCTGCAGACTAGAGTGGACGAAACCCCATTTTTTGGATTAGCAGATTCTAATAGTGGGTAAAAGTGTTACTTCTCCAACTGTAGTAAGCCATCCAATTTTCAGTTTGATCAGATAATATCTTCTTTTCTGTATATGAATTTGAAAATTTCAAAAGTTCAAAACTAAATAAAAATTATATGCAGATAACTAGAGCGTTGAATTATAGGAGTTTAAATGTAGTTGTCAGATGAAATGCATCGTGCACTTACGAAGATGTGCATGCACCTATAAGTGCACGTCTCTCTCTCTTTCCCCTCCCATGTCCTCCCCACCCCCTTTCGGCATAATTATATAATTTTAAGTTCTAATAAATTAAGCCTAGAATGCTGCTCTGCTCAACAAGAACTCATTGTTAGGAAACAAATGTTGTGTAATTATGAATCATGTCATGGGAAAGCTAAAAGAACTTACATGTTCGTTTCTCCTCCCACCGAGAGGTCCACGTAACGCTGCCAGCACTCCGTAAAATGCATGCGTACACTCATAAAAGTATCAGCAGACAGGCCGACCGTAGCGCTGACTGATTCATAGCGGTGTAGAAGTAAGGTGGAGAGATATGAAGCAACCATGAAGGCGGGCGCTTCAAATATTTAACATCTTTTAAAATGAGTTTCAATGAGTTATATACAGACAACATTTCTCTACTTGCGTCGTTCATATCTACATATTCAGCATCCCTGGTAGCGAGAGCTACATATGTTGGCTTGTGAATTTGCCAATTAATAGCATCATCAAATACTTCAATCAAAAAGCCACATGTAGTCATTGAGTTTTGGCAATCAGCAAAGCTAGTATCAGCAAAACCTAACACATCATTAGATTCTCCTTTTCTAGATCAAACTTAGACTTTTAGTACCCTTTAAGTATCTTAATAATCGTTTAACCATATCCCAATCACTCTGCTTTGGATCTACTTGGTGTCTACTTAGTACGTTCATAGCGTATGAGATATCAGGCCTTGTCGTTCCTGCCAAATAAAGCAAACTTTTCACTGCCTCCCTTTCGGCACGTTTTCAACATTTTGAGTTTTCATGAGCAAATTTTCATCACAGTCTGTTTCTCTCAATTTTCTTTCTCGGTTGGCAACTTGGTTAGTAACCATGGAAATATTTTTGGGATGAAAATGACTGAAACCCAACCTTCGCAAGATTTTGTCAACATATTTTTCCCGGTTCAATTATATAGTTTAATTTGCTCTTTCTCTCTTTATGTTGATACACAGAAATTTTTTAGGTTCGCCAAGTACTGTCATTTCAAATATTTTACTCAATTTTTCTTAAACTTCTCTCAATTTGTTTCTGCCATTACTCACCAACAATATATCCTCCAGGTACAGCAATACAAGCAGTAATCCTTTACCATTGTGCCAGATGAACAGACATGGTTCCAGATCAGAATTTTTCAAATCCATTTTCAGGAGTGATTAGTGCTCTCGGGAATTTCCATGTATATTTCCTCATCAAGTATTCTATTTAGAAATGCAGTTTTAACATCGAATTGGCAAATCTCAAAGTCATACTTATTTGCAATGGCAATTACTTTACGCACCAATGGCTATCTGGAGACAGGAGCATGCGTCTCTCGTAATTTATAGACATTTTTGTCTTTGAACCCAGGCACCACAAGTCGTGCTTTGTATTCTACACACCCATCAGCCCCCATTTTATGTTTGAAAAGCCATCTAGAATCTATTAATGACACTTTTTGACCTGTTTTAGTTTGACTGGTTCTGTGTACAAGTTTGCAAACATTATTTTTCTTCATGGAATTCAGTTCCTCAACTGTAAGCATTTGCCATTGCAGCTTTTCTTTACATGCGAAAGCCTCTTTATAACTACATGGATCAGAATTTATATCACAGGACATCATCAGGTACTATCTCAAATGTTTTTTTGTTAGATATTTCTTTTGCTTTTTTTTAAGTAAAAAAATTATATTAATCTATTTTGTATTCACCACTATTATGAATGACTTTTTTCCATCTTCCTGGCAGCTTATCAATTCGGTCCTTGTAATTTGGACTGGCTTAGATTGGAAGAAATTTTCGACAGTCTTGACTGACTTGCTCTTAAAGATTGCAAGTTTTACTGCTCCGGAGTAATATTGGCAACACTTGTTTAATTCAAATCTATACCAATTTCTCATGGGCGCTTCTGTGCGATGTTTAAGGCATTCTGAAGTTGGAATTTAAAGATGATAATTGAAACAATTATCTGTTGAATACTGGTCAACTTCTATTCAAAGCTATAGCTGGAAGGCTCTCAGTACATAGGGAATTTCAAAGTTTCGACTGTAATCGACAGTCCTCATCAGAACAACCACTTAATGGAAGTAAGTACACCAGGTGGTCTATTAAAATGTAAAAAATTTAGAAAGTTATAAATACTGATTCATGAACTCCTTCTGCTAGACGGACTTAATTAAGTCCGCTCAGCAGGCGGAGTCAATGAGTCAGCCACCAGGTGTACTTATTTCCATGAAAACTGGTTGTTCTGATGAGGACTGTCGATTAGTCTACACGTTGAAACTTTCTATGTACTGAGAGCTTCTGAGGCATATTTTTGAATCAAATTTGACCAGTTATGAACAGAGAATGGTTTCAATTATCATCTTTAAATTTATAGCACACCCTGGTGAACACCATAACATCTTATATTTCTGAAGTTTGGTTTTACCAGAAGTATATATGTTGAGGCAGTCCGTATTAAATACATGAGTGACCTTATGCTCGCAATGATTTTTCACCACAGAGATATCCAAAAGAATTTTGTAGTAACAGAGATAGAGGTAAAAGTGTGATGCAAAAAAGCAGAGGGCTCATGGTATCGCCTTGAAAGAGGCCCATCTGGAACGTGACGTTGTTCGTAGTCACACGTGGAATTTGGAAAAATTACAATAAATTGCTAAACAAGATCTGAAACATATTTCACTATAAAGATAGCTTTTTCATTATTACAGAAGTATTTATATAAATGAAAAATCAATTAATTTCAAGTAAATATATCCTGTATTTCAAAAATTAAAAGCTTAAGGTAAGATTTTATTTAATGGCATATATTTGTCTATGCATAAAACGTAATTATTATTGTTGCTTGGAAGCATATTTATCTTTGATTTTCCATTTGCTGTAATTTGTTACATATAAAGGTTAATTAGTTAGATCCTGTATTTCTTATAAGCTTTCTTGAAAATAATTTTCTAATTAAAAACATATCGTGCTCACCTTGAGCCCCCCCCCCATGTTATTGTTAGTGCCATTTTTTATACTCCCATCTGACCTTCCTCCAGGGTCACGTGATTTGTTGACACTTCCTATGAACCTTTTTCTGGAGACTCTTAAACCATAACTTTAACGGGAAATCGCAGGCTGCACATGAACCATATGAATGTCCTTATGTTATTTTTTTTAACTGCCCAATAAGGATCATTTTCTGAAACACCTGGCCCCCATGAACAATAAAACTAACAAGATAAAAAATTGAACTCTACAGCTAAACAAAAATGTATTTAATGCATTCAATTAATTAATGGCGGGAAAGGAAGAGGTAATAAGGGGAGGAAAAGTAGGGGAAGCAGCAGAGAGAAAAATATGGAAAATATGAAGAAATATGGGGAGTGAAAGTAGAGGAAATAAGGGAAGGGGCATGGTAAATGATGATGGGGAAGTAGGAGAATTGAGTAGAAATTATGGAAGGGGAAGAAGGGAATGTGAAGGAAATTAGGGGAGGGGAATTAAGGGGAATGTAGGGGGAGTATGGGAGGAAAAGTATGAGGAGGAGGTTTGAACAAATTAATTAACGTCTTAATACGTTACAAAAACCTTTCTTGTAGGCATGCGGTACCTACTTTGACTAATTCTTAACTACTGTAATAGTTTAATAACTGCTACAGTTTTGTGGCTCAACTTTTTCATTTTTTGGTGCAACAGACTTAATTTAAAGTAAAATTAAACGGGATTGGCTAGATATAATAAATATTTAATCGGTGGCTGCTGCAATGTATCTTGTGTGTTAATCCATGTATATGTATTTTTTTAAAGGTACCCATCCCAAGTATTTGTGGGGGATACATTTTGTTACTTGTCTGGAATGACTTTTGCAGTTGTTGGAATTATAGGCCATTTTAGTAAAACAACGTTGCTGTTCTTCATTCCTCAAATATTAAATTTTGTATACAGTGTACCACAACTTTTTCATCTTATACCTTGCCCGAGACATAGACTACCAAAGTGAGTTTTTCTACGAAATTTAATTTTGTGAATGCATGTTTATCACATGGAAATGTGAGGTTTTATTATTTGTTAATTTAATCATTCATCTCCAATTAAAGTCCTATTTAATATACTCCCGAACTCCAGAAATATTATTTTCAAAGACACGAGTGCTCCACAGATACGAGCGTCCCGACTTCAAAGGATCAAGCGAAATTTTTACCCCTTTATCCCTTTAAACTCAAGAAAAATTGTCTTTTGTCTCTAAAACTAAAGAAATATCAAATAAAAAGAATGATGACACATGCAGATGAGGGTCAGTAATCAGCACTGGCTAAAGAATTCGCTAAATTGCGACTCTATCTCCGCTCTGCAAAATACTCTGGGATACATGCAGGTGGAATACATAAATCAAACCGAACGCTTCCTCGGGTTGCGGACAGAGGGTCCCTGTATCAAGGGCTTCTGCTGAATACGGTTACAGAAATAAATAGGCAGTCGCGGACAATTGTCCAGAGGTGGTACCGAAGGAATTAACCCCCAAGCGGAGGTGTGAAAACCGTGCCGGAAGCTGAATGGCAGCTGGGTGAGGTGCTTAGAACGGTGACTCTGGGATACCGGGCGACCTCTCAGAGTACGCAGCCTTATCCTTGCATGCGGGGCTCTACAAGGATTGACGAACCCCTTTCCCTAGCTTCTCGTGGGAACAACAATGACAACACCAAACATAGTTGTAGTAAGTGCGGTTCAAAACAACAGAACGCGCAGGGCTCCCGACAATGGGTCGGCCAACAATGCCGACCAATCTAGAGCTGGAGGAGCCAACAAAAATGGATTCAATGCGATGGATCGGCGGGATCTCGCGACCTTTGGGTGGACGGAGCAACTGAATCACGACTTGCTAGAGTGCTACGATTGGAGTGTGGCCCGTGAACGGGGTTACATGACACGGCGGCATGCTCTGTGGTGCGAGAAACACCCGGTGCTATCGCACTTTTCGCAGCAATGTCTGCAAAACCATGCTGAACTACTCCGTAAAAGGGGTGATGTAAGCGGAACGCCTACTCTACCACAGCTAGAACAAGCCGGCAAACAAAGAAAGAGAGGCGACACTAAGACCAACCGCGGGCAGGCATCCAATAGATGAAGAGCGATGCTTTACGACCCGGAGAAACATCAACACCAAGGTTTCTCTCAAGCCTAAAGATCTGGCTGAAATGGATGACGAGCTTCGTGGACATTTTTCCGGTGAATCCGACCTCTGGGCTATCAATTATTGTGTGTATAATGCAGCGAGAGCTTTGGCCGATGCGAACCGTAAAACAAAACCAACGGCTGATCATAAGACAAAAAGAAGAATGCATCAACTTGCCATAAAGATAGGCTGGGCAAGACAGTACGCGTCCCACATTCAATGTGTGATTGACTACATCACGTCTGGCAGGAATTTTACCGCCAACGTTCGAAAGTTCGCGCGCGAACTCCGGACCCGTTATCTCACACTTAACAAGTCAAAGCTGCTGACCATCAGGCAGCATATTGTTGAGAGAATACTTATACTATCTGACGCTAAGAGAAGTCTAGAGCGGAGGAAGAGGTGGGTCAGAGAAAATCAACAGTTTCTCTCTGACCCATCTCGACTCTTCCAAGACCCTCCAGTTACTATCGAACACCCATCCAAACCAGAGGAGGTCGAAGTATTTTGGAGAGAAGTCTACGAAGTTCAGTATAGACTGGACGAAGACTCAGAAAATATAAATAACTTCAAGGAGTTATGTGTTGCCCTCATAACACCTGATAAAGAATGCCCACCCATCACTACCGAGGAAGTGAAAAAAGTATTAAGAGGGATGAAGAACTATTCCGCACCGGGACCAGATTATATCAAAACCTTCTGGTGGAAGAAGTTTTCTTCAACCCATCAGCATTTGGCCCGTATTTTCACCTCATATTTGAAGTCGGAAGAGCCGATTCCAGAGTGGTTGGTGGAAGGGCGCACAATACTCCTGCCGAAAATAGTCAACTTAGCTGACCCGAAGAACTACATGCCAATAAATTGTCTGAACACGCTTTATAAGATATTCACAGCTATTCTAAATGATAGGATTGTTCGGGCAATTGAACCTGTGTGGCAAGAAATGTATGAACAACGAGGCTC
>NC_046666.1:115091823-115094044 GCF_010883055.1 Belonocnema kinseyi | reverse complement strand
CATGAAACTGGAGCGCGATTAGGTATAACATCAGCTCTTAAATGTTTATTACTAAACTCAGAAAATGTTTTAATGGCAAATAGCAAGTAGAAAACTATGCCACAAGACTCATCTTCATAGAAGAAGACTGTACGAATCTAAGGAGTAACTATTAATTTGTTACAATTCAACCTTTATGACGTGATTGCATTAAGAAACACCTGGAGAAGATAAAGTGAAAAGAGAATGTCCTTCAATAATGTACTACACAAGAATCAAATGGTAGGTAGTCGGAGCTCGGAGGAAATTCCAAACTGTCACCCCAGAGAGGCTGGAGTGTTTTATTTTTGTGGGGATCGTTGTTTATTATCCCTATCCGGGGATGCTAATTCCTTTTGTAGGTTATGTGGAAACTAACTTGGGAGAGGGTGCGAGGAATAACATCGGGACACCTATTTCAAGCAGAGCTGTAGAGGTTAAGTTTATTTTACGGGTGACACAAATCATTATACACCTTTAATATATTAAACGTTGTAGGCACACTTATCAATAACAGGCATAATCATTCGGTACGATACAGACTCACCCATTGTCCTTTGTAGGTTCGAATATTTTTATATTTATGTTCTACCTCAAATAAGGAACTGAGTAGGGAAGTCCTATGTCAATTCCCCATTATAGGGCTTTAGATTATTAAACGCACACTCACGATTCCGTTGTCAACGACAACTCTAGTCCCAGGTACACTGTTCACGAGCACCTAGCTCCCACCTTAACCTTGCTTCATGTTAAATTTAAGTTTGCAGAGAAGTGGCAATAGTTGGTTTTGAACCTGAGTTTGTCTCGTACTCTCTTAGTCTCGAGAAAACACCTATTTCCCTTTTCCCTATAAAGTCGGATTCCAACTTTGGGTTCAGATTCTCCTTCGTTTTGAGATTCGAGGGAGAATCTTTTACTCTGGGTCTCGTCGCTCCAGAATAATAAAAGAATTTCGGATCTTTTCCAAAAGATAAAAATCGAGAGAGGTCATATGGGATTGCCCCACATCGATTTTTCCTAAAGGATCGAAAAGATCTACTGATTGACCTAAACACTTGTCGGACCCGAGTTTTCCCAGTTTAACGTCTTTTAGCGATATGCTTGCAGGCATTAAATAGGAAAATCTGAGAAGGATTCGGGTTTTACGCGTCCTACTTTCTTTAAGGATTTTTAACTGTAAATTTGACTCCTACGTTCCGCAATAACGACGGTGCTTTGAGTGACCGCGAGTATCCGACCGGACGGGCAAGTAAAACTCTCGATCTATCACCGATCTCTTATCTGGAGAAAGAAACTCGCCTTATGCCACCTTTGTGCAATTGCTTGCATTTTTGTATCATGGTCTCACAGCAAGCGTGAGACAGAAAATTAGTCTGCAGAATTATAAAATTCCATCGACAATAATTCTTTATTCATTTACAGATATTAATTCTTAATAATTTATGATTTAGAAACAGAATTATTAGGAATTACACTGTAGGTCTTGCTTTTCAATTTAAATTGGGAGGTATTTATTACGCTTGACCTTTAGGTAGATACGGCGGCCCTTCATTATATTGCGAATTTTTGGAATGGTGGAAATCGGTTGAATCTCTCTTTTTATTAAGCGTTTCAGTTTTCCTATAGCTAGGGGTGTTGGGGGGTGAGCGTGGTTGATTTAGAACGAGAGGAATCAGGTAAACGACGGGGGAAAGATGACGGAGTACGCGAGGCAACATCGAGATAGGACAGCATACATGCGCACGGTCCGGTGCATGGATAGGCGCGGCCACTCAAAGCATACATGTATGTGTGAGAATCGTTGGCGTAGATGCTATGGTGCTTGCCTGCTACATACTATTATATATGTATATTAATATAATTATATTTACCCAATTTCATAAACGGACCTTTTTAACATTTGTTATTTTTTTAGTTCTTCAAGTATTTTTTCATATCATTAAAATTATTTCAATAATATATATAATTAAAAATTTGTCATAAGGACAACCACAGGATTTCGCCGGGAGCGGGTGCTAATATGAAAAATTGCACCCGCTTCCAGCGAAATCGCGGTAAAATTTCAGCCACAACCACGTCTCACAACCGTGAGAAAGACACTTCTCTGAAACGTGACCTTGTTAGTTGTCACACGATTTTTTCTAGATGAGATAGTAAATCTGGTTTTCCAAAGCGGCATCAATCTCTCTATGCACCCAACTAT
>NC_046666.1:115079777-115091723 GCF_010883055.1 Belonocnema kinseyi | reverse complement strand
TATTTGCGGCATAAAAAAGGTATGTTTTAAATAAAGTGAATAAAATATTACATGCGTAAACTTTAAATTGACATTACCTAAAATTCCTTACAGCGATTTGGCTGAAAAGGTGAATCGGAACATAACCTCGAAATAATGACAGATCGGCGAGGCATTTTTATTATACTTTCGATTGTTTATTATTTAGCAAAGAAATGTTTTGTGTTTTTGTATGTTTATTACTGACAGTGTTAGCAGTAATAATTTAAACAATAATTACTTAATAATAATTTAAAAATTCATGACTTATTCATAAGTTTAATGAGTAACACCTTATTCCTGAAATTAATAACTGATTTCTATTGTTTGTTTCTTTTCACAGATCGATCATAGATGAAATACACTTCAGGAATGCAGATGGATTTTGTGCAATTCAGCTGGTTCATTTTAATGAACTTTATTGGAAAACCGTTGTCTCTAGACCTTATCCCAAGACTGGGGATTGATCAGCCTAAAATTAATTCTAATTCAATCTGATGGTTTAGAGAAGTATCAAACAAATATTTCGAGGTAATTTATCTTGTCTGAATTTTTATTAATAAAATATTTAGGGATTTTTTTGTATTTTACAAAATTTTTTCTCTGGAACTCATCCTAAAATTTGTTTAGTCAACCAATAAAATAAATGCGAGATTTGTTAGTGATAGAATTGTATCAGAAATAAATCTAGACAAGATATTTCAGGCCAGAATTGTTATTCAAATTTTTTTTACAAATTATTCTATTTTCGAAAAATGCTATCTCTGGATCTGATTTCCAAACTGGCATTCAATCAGCCTCGAAAATTAATTCTAATTCACTTTGATGGTATAGGAGTACCTAAAAGATATCTTGAAGAAATTTAACTTGCCTGCATTTTAATTAATAAAATATTTAAGGATTTTTTTTTGTATTTTATAAAATGTTTTCTCCTTACCTCATCTAAAAATTTGGTTTGATCAGCCACTAAAATAAATTAGAGAATCGTTAGTGTAGCAGAAATAAATGCAGAAGCGATATTTTGTGCCAGAATTTTTATTCCAATTTTTCCAGAATTTTTGCTATATTTATTTATTTTATCATTTCTAAATATTAAATTCATACATGTGTAACTTAAATCCACTCAAAATTTTATTTTAGTGTATTTGGTTGAGTTATCGTTTAAGCTTAAATTATGCCTTTAGAAATGAAGATACAAATTCCGTAAATTTTATTTCAGATGTCATCTTTTCAGTTGGATGTTGTCCTATACATATATTATTGGTATCACCTGTGAAGGAAAATACGCATGACAAACGCTTTTCTCGTGCGATACAGTGGAACGCCATCATATTGATAATATAGTTCTACCTATAAAAATTGTAAACAATTTTTCTATGAATAAAGAAGTTTAATTTAAATAAAGGTGTGATGAAAGGGATTAAGCACCATTTTGACGATCCTTCAGGATATTTGTAGCATTAAAATGGACAAAAAATTGATCCTAATGACTCTTTTCGATAAAAAGAAAATTCTCAGAGTTATAGCATTTTGAAAATTTTTTAAATCAACCGAAATTCCAAAATTGAAGCAAAAAAACGCACGATATGAAAAAAAGTCAGGAAAAGAAAAACATTGCTTTTTAAAATTCCTACAAGACTGTCGTAACAGATTTTTGGATTTTCTAAAAAAATAGAAAATTCAAATTTTGATTGCATAAAAAATAATCAAAAAATTCCATTTTGTTCTCAAACTATGTAGAATACGAGAAAAAATGAATTAACTAAAATTTTTACCCCCAAAAAAAATTGCAATTTCGTTAAGAATCACTTCCTGATAGGACGCGTACTATTTGTTTTATTCGTGAAAAACCTACAGAGCTTTGAGAAACTTAATCTTTGACAATACTTGAATAAGTTATAGACAATTCAGTATTTGAAGACGCATATAAATATTGCCACCTAAAAGAGATCATTTTGATAAAGTTTTATTCAAGCATTCCACATGCAAAGAATAAATATCCGAGCGCGAAGCGCGAGGTGACCCCTTATCGACCGCGAAGAGCGAGATTCAACAGATGCGCCCCCTAAGCGCGCTCAAACTTGCGAGCGAAGTTCCGAAAGTTCATAAGCACTATTTTGACAATTCTCTCGAAGAGGCAAAAAGCGCTCTCAAAAATTGAATTTTCTATTTAGGAAAAAGATTATTAACAGACTAAAAATGTCTAATCTTCTAAGATACCCCAGTACAGAATTAAGGCGTACAAGAATTAATTGAAAGGAGTCTTCGCTTCGTCATTTTATGCTTTGATTGAAAAAGAATTGCTGATGGAGGACAGAGAATTGACGTAGATAATAGATAGAATATTTTATTGGTTGACTAAACCAAATTTTAGGATGAGGTCCAGAGAAAACATTTTCTAAAATTCAAAAAAATCCTTAAATATTTTATTAATTAAAATTCAGGCAAGTAGAATTTCTTCGAGATATCTTTTTGGTACACCTATACCACAAAATGAATCAGAATTAGTTTTTGAGGCTGATTGAATGCCAGTTTGGAAATCAGATCCAGAGATAGCTTTTTTCGAAAATAGAATAATTTCTAAAAAAAATTGAAATAAAAATTCTGGCCTAAGATATCTTGTCTAGATTTATTTATTGTACAATTCTATCACCGAGTCTCTAATTTATTTTATTGGTTGACTAAACCAAATCTTAGGATGAGTTCCAGAGAAAACATTTTCGAAAATTCAAAAAAATCCCTGAATATTTTATTAATAAAAATTCAGACAAGATAAATTACCTCCTAATATTTTTTTGATACTTCTCTATACCATCAGATTGAATTAGAATTAATTTTGGGATGATCAATCCCCAGTCTTGGGATAATGTCTAGAGATAATGGTTTTCCAATAATGTTCATTGAAATGAACCAGCTGAAATGCACAAAATCCATCTGCATTTCCTGATGTGTATTTCATCTATGATCGATCTGTGAAAAAAAACAAACAATGGAAATTAGTTATTAATTTCAGGAATAAGGTGTTACTTATTAAAATTATGAATAAGACATGATTGTTAAATTATTATTAAGTAATCATTGTTTAAATTATGACTGCCGATACTGTCAGTAATAAACATACAAAACCACAAAACATTTCTTTGGTAAATAATAAACAATCAAAAGTATAATAAACATGCCGGGCCGATCTGTCATTTCAAATTGGAAACATAGCAACACCAGCAATGAGCTAAAATTTATTCGTCGGAGTTCTCCAACCAATTTCCATAATTCTTGACGTTGAATCGATCAGCTGATAAGTATTGTTGACAGTGAACCAACCGGCGGGGCTAAGCGTCGGATTCGGCTTGTCTTTCGCCCCCAAGCGAAATTTAATTTTTATTCTTAGAATTGTTTTACACCAGTACACAAAATACACAAGAATATATAACCATGAGAAAATTTGAATTATTTTCTGAAGATGCACATTTCTCAAGATGGGACTTGGACGGATTTTCGAGTATCACCTTATAAGATATTCCTCGATTTTTTAAAATGGAGGCATCTATTTTATCGACGTTAAAAGTTTGTTTCCTATTCCTATAGTATTTTACTAGAAAACTTCCTTCGTAATTATAAACATTTTGATATATGCAACGTTCCTTAGTGCTTTCTGTATAATTTCCTAAATCCTGAACACGATATCTCGATCCGTGTGGACGTAGTGAGGACAAAAAAATGAAAATCATTTCATTTTCTACACAAAAATTTTATGAACGAACTTAGTCTCGTGATCTCGACTTTATTAACATTCAAAATTTCTTTTTTTCTCCGTTAGAAATCGCTGAAAATGCTCCAAAAATAATAATAGATTACGTGTGTGTAGATGCTAAATTTTTATTTGCAACGAAGGTGCAAATTTTATTGCTTATATTAATTTTTTTTAAGTTTTAGACGATTTGGTCCAAAATTTATGTCAGTGCTCAATATACGCGAATCAAAAGATCTGAAATGCATCAAACCAAGAATTATCTGCAGAGTGTTATAACTCGAATGGTAATATCCTATTTCATCCATTTATAAATAAACTTTCATAAAAATTATAAACATATTGATGTATACAAACGTTCTTTAGTGCCTTTTATTTAATCTGTCAAATTTGAAACACGATACCTCAATCCGTGTGGACACAGTGAACACCAAAAAAAATGCTCATATAACCGGGGACTAGTTTGGCCACGTGGTCACCGAAGAGCATGCCCTTAAAGCTGAGCAATCGGGGAATTTACTTCACATTATTACTGATATAAAAACAACTTCTTGAAAAAAGGAAATGTTACAGTTGTTTAAATAAATGCAAATTTTAAAAATTGATAGATTTTTTCTATTTGTTTGAAAAAAATTTAAGTACGCAAAAAAAGCATGTCATAATGGTATCATATTATAGATTTTAGGAAGGAGAACAATTTTCCATAATGAACTACTATTCACATCTTGCGTCTTTTCCGAGAAAAATGAGTGTTTAATCGTTTAAAACGAATGAATCTTTTTCCACAAAAACGTTTGTAACGATTTTTTCTGAGTCTAACGGGTCCCCTCATTCGTCCTAGCCGTGTGACCGCGAAAGTAAGATCTCGTTAAAATCCTAAACATTACCCCCATCTTCCAGACATGTTACGAATATCCAGTATATCAAATCCATGGTGGAACGTGACTAGTGCTTGTATTGATCCTCTCAATGGACGCATTCATCTTAAGAGAGTTGACGATGAGAAAGGAAATTAAAATATCTATTATTAAATCTTAACGTAAAACAGAAAGTTTGATAAGTTTTACAACATTTCGATTTAACTGACCTGCAGCAGTTTTAAGAGATACTGAACGAACTTGACTATCAGAGACTGGGCAGACTTTAATTACGCGGGCCAGAGGCCATTTTGTTGGAAGAAGTTTTTACTAAAGTAACTGTGAAAGATCTCCGATACTTACGGGATGTTTCTCCTTCTGTCATTTTGAACGAACTTGAACTTCGTGTAGATACTCGAAAGACCATCTGTTCTATAAAGTTTTATACATTTGCGTTAGGAGTTGCTAATGTGCAGATGGACTGAGCTTATCATTTAGAATTCAAGGTCGTTCTTTAATAATTGAATTGGTTTCGAATTCGGGCAGGCTACTACCTGAGTAAGGGACGTCCTTATTTCTTCGAAAGTAAGGGTGGTGTCACCCAGAACTCGCTGCATACGGTGTGTGACGATACAAACTCCTGCCTCCCAAAGCTCACCGAAATTTGGAGCTGTAGGCGGATTAAATTTCCACTGAATTTGGTTATCTGTAAGATAACGGACAATTTTAGAGTATACAGTTGATGCTGCAGAAAACATTTAACGCACTTGTCGATAAGTTCCCATGAACTTGGCGCCGTTGTCACTAAACAAGGTCTTTCATATTCCTCGACATGCTGAAAATGTCTATAAAGAGTCGATCAATGCGTCCGTGGTACAATCGGAAGCAACCTCAAAATGAACTGCTCGAGTAGCGCAACAGACGAAGCGGACAATATAACCTTTATAAGCCTTGTGACCCCGTCGTCAGGAAGTATGTATAAAGATGAGACCTACCTAGTGGATACTAGTCTCAGCAAAAGGTCGAAAAGTTTAGTTGACCCTGAAGGGTGGCAATGGAGCCATTGCCTAAGGAGAAGGTAACGCTTTACGTCGAGCGCCTATCATAAAACGACTCAACACCCTTTTCATTACAGTGGTCATATCTTCTCCGAAGATATAAGAGGGTTAATTTGAGCCTCCATGCATCATAAGCTTATGGCCATTCCTGATGATTGAAGATGAAAGAATCCTTGGAAATAATGTATGGACATCGCTCGGCATAGTCCAGTAAGGCGTGAGGCTAACAACCTCCAAAATGTAACAAGCCATCTTCATCAAAGAAGGGAAGAGGATTGGCCAATTCACTTCCGTGTACCAGTGGTAGTCGCTTCTGAATGTTATGGATTTTTTTGCATATTTTTTTCGTTAAGTATATCGGATCAGGCGTCGCAGAGCCAGTATAAGCATAATGGATGTGAGATGACAGAGTGGCTGTCGGTGCACTTCATGCGGAGCAGTGCCAATAATTTCAGATAGAGAGCTGTGACTCTCAATAACTTCATCGAGGACGAGTATTTCTTGAGAAGTGGCCAAGTCTTCAATTATTGAGCTAACCAAGGTAAACCCTGCTACAAAATCTGTTGATCCTCTTACTTTGATGGTGCAATTTCTCTTGAAACGCATTCGGAGGGGTTGTCGCTTTTTGGTATATGACCATAGATATGAAGGTACTGAAGATGACAAATTCAGCACAGATCTTATGTGTAGCGTGTGGGGTGATCAGTGATGTAAGTTCTGGTAGTTCAGCGCGTAACTAAAGCTAAGTTTTGATGTGACCAGAGGGTAAAGATTGATCCTAATCCAGTTTGAGAGCCGACAGACTCTGCATAGAAATTTTGACTCGGACTATAATCGGAGCCCACCATTCTATGGGATCTAAGATGCAAAAAATCTCAGAGAATCCAGTCTTCTTATTCACCAAGGTCAGCTTTCCTGGTAGTTGAATCCGAAATATAAAAGCAATCGAAAGCTGGTTGACGCGAACTTCACAATTCTCTGAAAGTAGGATCCTGGTCAAAACAAAAAAGATTAGATATCTCTAGAAATTCAGGTGTAACTCCTTTTAAAACATCCTATCGGTTCTTTGTTGTTGCCTGAAGATACCTTGGACGTGTTGGTGGTACCAAGTTCCGAATACTCAACCGCTTCCTAGATGTCCACCTTGCCCACCAAAAAATTATGTAAAGCATCGTACTTCGCCTGCGCAGTTAAAGGTCTTAAGCTGCCCTCCCATGATTTGCGAGTCGTAGTGTCCAAACGTTGAACAAGCATATGAATAAGTAGGTGATACCACTTTTCAGTTGTACATTTCAAAGAAGCCAATGCTTCTACGACCTCAATGAGGTCGTTTAACAATGAACCACACTCCACAGTGGGTATACCAAGCCGTTGTGAAGTTGCCGCTGCATCTCTAGCTAACTTGATGCAAGTGTCCCCACGCTTCTACGCCGATGCGCCTGATGCCTTGGCGCATAAATACTCGTTTAAATTGTCATTGACAATTGCAATAATAAATCACTATTGCACTGTTACAATCACAAATTTGAATCATTTTAAAAAGTTTCAAGAAAAAATTTCGTAATTCCAAATTTTGATCATAGAAAATACAATGAGCGTGATAAAATGTTGGTAACCCGATAATAAGAACATCTCGTTGTGGTTAAGCAATTACCTTATGATGATGGAAATAGATTTCCTTTAGCCCAAACTATATTAGAAAATAATATTTACGTCGATGATGTTTTGTTTGGTGCAGATAGTCAGATTGAGGCTAAACAGGCGCGAGCTCAAGTAACACTGTTATTGGAAGCTGGCGGTTTCCATTTGCGAAAATGGGCCACAAATGAACCCGAACTATTGGAAGATTGTCCCTCGGGAGAACAGGAACGTGCTGCCCAATTTCCTTTAGCGGAGGATGCTCAGATAAAGGTTCTAGGTTTATTTTGGGATCCTCAGCCTGATTCATTCCTTTTTAAATGGACTTCTTCTTTAGTACTTTGGCTGCGTAAACTCGACTGGGACGAAAGACTACCTGATGATCTTGAAATTCAATGGTTACATTATCATGGTTCTCTGGAAAAATTAGAAGCACTTAAAGTCCCGAGATGGACACAACAATTGCAGACAAACTCTGAATTCGAGCTTCATGGTTTATCTGACGCTTCGTCAAAAGTTTATTCAGCTTTCGTTTACATTAGAATTCTTAGTGAAGATTTAAAGGAGGCTTATGTTTGCTTAATGTTGGCTAAATCTGAGGTAGCTCCTGTTAAACATGTATCAATTCCTCGTTTGAAGTTGTGTGGAGATGCGTTGCTAACTAAGACACTTAAGTTTGTCATGGAAACTATGCCATTATATAAAATACCTATTTACTGTCACATTGATTTCGTAACAGTTTTGGCTTTGCTAGAAAAACATTCTTGCAATTGGCCTGTGTTTGTCGCCAATAGAGTTTCCCTAATTCATGAGCTGGTACCTCGCGCGAAATGGCGATACATTTCTACTGAAGATAATCCGGCCGACTGCGCTACTCGGGGTTTTACGCCCGAAAAATTGATAAGGCATTCCTCATGGTGGCAAGGCCCACCTTGGTTAACGTTGCATTTCTCAAAATGGGCTGAATATCGCCACGCAGACCCCTCACAATCAAATTTAGAACAGCGGCCACTAGAGAGGCTTCATGTTTTGAGTGTGATCAAAAGTCCATTTAACTTGATGCCTAAATTCTCTTCTTGGCCAAGATTGCTTTGCGTAACGGCCTATTTTTAAAAGGTTTATTGATACCTTCGTGTTCAAGCACTCAAAACTTAATAAGCCTAAACCTAAATTTTTAACCATTTCTCTTTATGCGATTAAAAGACAACAAGTTTGAATCCATTTTTGAATTCCAACAATCTCTTAAGGTTAGGTGGAAGACTATGGCATGCTCCTATTAGTTTTGATGAGAAGTATCCTATCATGTTGCCGCGTCACCATATAAGTGAGCTTATCGCCACGCATGCTCACTTTCGATCTTTACACGGTGGTCAGCAATTAACTTTACATACACTCAGACAGAGTTAATAGATTTTATGAGCTCGCTGTTTGGTTAAATGACTGATCAAAGGTTAACTGGAGTGCACACATGAGAGAGTGGCTCTGTCTCAACAACTTATGGGGGACTTACCTGAATTTAGAGTAACCCCAAATCGTCCATTCATACATTCTGGTGTGGACTATGCAGACCCATTTAATGTTTGCTTTGCTTCCGGTCATGGCAGAAAGAGTTACAAAACTTACGTTACGCTTTTCGTATGTTGTTGTACGCGAGCTGTCCATTTGGAACTCGTTTCTGATTATTGATCTGCCGCTTTTCTCGCCGCCTTTCACCGATTTTTTTCATGGCGAGGAAGACCTGTACATTTGGACAGTGATAATGGTACGACATTTCACGGTGCTGACCGGGAATTAAACAATTGCCTATTGCTCCTCTTTCAAATGATCCTGAACACTTTTCCTATCTTACACCTGGACATTTTCTGATTGGAGCCCCTTTGACCAGCATTCCAGAACCCTCATTCGAATTTACTCCAGAAAATCGTTTAAATCGATGGCAGTTAATACAACAAATTTTACGAATTTACGGGTGAAGATGGGGTGTTGTTTATTTACAGTCTTTACAAAAACGCTGCAAATGGTTCAACAAAGAGCTAAATCTTGTGATCGGTTAAATTATTCTGTAAACTTAGTGGATTATGGCGGGCAGCTAACACTATTAAATTTTTGTTAAATTTATCTCTGTGGTTCTCAAAAATGGTCTTAGTCTGCCAAGTATTCTATACTTGAAATAAAACTTGAACTATTCATTACTTCTAACGATTCTTATCTGTCTATTCCAGATCTTACAAAATTAAATATTTATAAACGTAAGCATTAAACAGTTTGGAAATAATAAATACTTGACTCAAGGTTGACAATTTCAACCTGCATCAATTATGATGCGAATTGAAATTTTAAAATTCTGTTAGGATTATAAAAGAGTTTAAAGTCCTTTACTTCCTTAAAAGTGCTGACGCATTTCTTGCCTGGCAGGTGCAAAATCCCAGTGAAGGCGTTTGCCAATACGAAGTTTTCGCGTACTTATAAAAAAATGCGAAAAGTCGCACGACATTGCCCTTCCTTCCTAATCCAAATTCCGCAATTCTGTAAAAATCTCTACTTGATTTACCCCAATTTTGAACTGACGAGGCACATCGGACAAAAATCATCATCGCAGTCACTTGGGCAACCTGGCACGAGTCGAAACTACCCAGACATTTATCTATCTGAGTCGGAATCGAATTAATCTAAGGAATTCTTTGTCATTGGGAAATATAGCCCACAAAACGCGAAGCTAGGTTCCGGCTCAAGGAGAGTTTTTTTACGCTTTCAGTACGATTTTTACGATCCGGACGAAAAATTAAATAATTCTCCGTCCGACCGGAGGCAGGCCCATAATGCAAGTGTTTTTGTTTGTTGCCGCGCTCTATCGGATCTATGTAAATAACTAAATTATAAATTAGCCTAGACGAAATTGCACCTTTTCGAATCTCAAAAAGTCAATTGTCGTTAGATAATTGAAGTGAAAATTTTTTATTTTTCCTGCTTGAGACGGAGGAGAACAATTTAAAAAAAAGGTACATTCCTTCCTCTTTCTATCGCCTTTCTTCACTTCAGCGGCAGACTAAGGAACACAGCTTAGCCATACATCATTGCAATTATTCTATTGTCATTTTTAAGGATTGTCATCTGTAGAATTTTGTATACTTGGTGAAAAAATAACAAAAAGACGCTTTAATCAGGCGAATTATATAGTTATGGTAGTAGTGTCTCAATGCAAACGTTCAGGTGAACTCACGAATATTAAGTACTTCCAAATTACATAAAAAAACCCGGGCATTAAATTGCCAGGGGACCTCGCAGGATAGTCATATATGTTTGCAGGCAAAAATATTTGTTCAGAACGAATGGCGCAATGTTCAAAGTTGGCGAAATCAAGTTTTTGGGAGATTGCGATCAACTTATTTATTTGCGAAAAAAAGTTTAATCGTTCCTACAGTCCAGATTTATCACTCTGCGACTACCACATGTTTAACCACTGAAAGAGACCCTCGGAGGTCAAGGATTCAACACCGACGACGAGGTAGAGGAGTTCGTGCGCACATGGCTGTCCGAATTGCCCAAGGAATTCTTCGATACCGGCATCAAAAAACTTCGTAAAAGGTGGGCAAAATGCGTAACTTGTGAGAGGAAATACCTAGAAAAACTGTAAATTTTTGTAAATTTTTTCGATAGTAAATAAACGTGTCAGAGTATTTGTCTCGATCATATTTGAACCACCCTCGTACATCCATCGAAGTCTTTGAAAATATGTCTTTCATGAAGCTGAAAGTATTATGCAAAATTTGAGCTCAAAATGATAAATAGTTTTTGAGAAAAGCTATTTGTTATTAAAAAAGGTACTGTTGTTTTGTTGTGACTAAGTTTTTTTGGCCGGTCGCAAAGCCATAAAAGTGAACAAATTTTATTCCTAAAGAGTTGTAGTGTAATGTACACTTAGCGGCTAATTGAATGTCGAGTATTAAGTACGTTAAAAATGGCTGCGAAAGAATAGTACGTTTTTGTCTTATAAACAAATGAAATAACATTTGTAATTTTCATCATAAACAATCAGAATTACAGTCAATGGAAACTTACTATTTTTACGTGATTTTACGATGAAAATATTTTCTGTGCGTTAATTTAATTCACGCGTCCAAAATGTAACAATTGGACGTATCTCATGAAAGAATAGAAATTTTGAGATGCTTTTTTTTTAAATTTCAACTACCTTTTTGCGCTGATTACAAATTTTGCAGTAAAAACATGGGAAACGCACGTCTAGTGCCTGAAAGGTAAGTTTACATTGTGATATTTTCACTGATTGAACAATTATTGAAATAATTTTTCGGTATAATGTAAGTATCAGTTTATCGTTTTAACATTTATTCAATGTTTAAAAAATGCAGACTTATGTCAGTAATTGTTCAATTAGTAAAAATATCACAATGTAAACTACCTTTCAAGCACTAGAAGTGCGTTTTCTGAGTTTTAAATGTAAAATTTGTAATTAGCGCATTTGCTCTTAAATAAACCGCTATTGTCAACACTATTTCCGTAATTGATTTTTCTGAAAATTTTACAACAATCAGTATCACTATCCATCTAATAATATTCACCAATTTCAACTGTATATCTTGAAAATTAAGACTGCAATAATTGCTAT
>NC_046666.1:115076811-115079767 GCF_010883055.1 Belonocnema kinseyi | reverse complement strand
ACAGAAAATCTTTTGATCTTAAAATCATATGCAAATAGTAAGTTTCCCTTGACTGTCATTTCGATTGCTTATGATGACAATTATAAAAGTTATTCCATTTGTTTATGAGACAAAAACGTACTGTTACTTTACCGTTATTCCATTTGATAAGAGCATGCACTTCATCGCTTAATTTACACACCTGAGCCCAAGAGACAGTTTTCCCTTTAATAGTTTTAATTAGTTTTACGGATTACTTGTATCGACCTCTCCTCCTTTCGAATTCACATCGAGAAATTTTGAATTGTTCGACGATTTAATGTGCCCTGTTCAGAAAGTTGGTACCGAGTATGCACATTGGCACCAACTCTGGTAGGGCGATGAACCGGAAACGAACTAATCTATTAGACACAACTATATAAAAAGAGACTTTATCTACCACATGAGGTTCCCAATCGACGTTAAATTGGAGCTCACTCTTTTCCAATCTAGATCCCTAAATTTCAAAATAATTCTCTAGCACAAATCCTCTGGTCACATAATTGTCTCTTATCTCAGCGTCTACAATAGCTTTTAATTGAGAAATCCTCATTTTTCTGTTTTTATCATTCTTTTCTTTAAATTTATCTTTTATCTAGAGAAAATGGGTTCACAAAAGCGAGAACAGATTTGCCAATGAATTATTTTGTGTTACCTAAATTTTTCGTGTTTTGTTATTCGTATTTTTCACTTTATTAAAATATACGCAAAAACAATGATATTTGCGTTTTAACATCATGCCTGATTAAACTACCTCTTAGTGCTCAAACATCTTTTTTTAAAAGGAGTATTTTAGCACATCTTAGACATTTTTCTTATGTCCAAAAATGATCTTCAATATTCACTTTTATAAAAAAAAAAAAAAAAAAAAAAAAAAAAAAAAAAAACAATTGATTATCCTTTCGCAATTTGTCAGTTTCTATTAACGAGCCTATGATCAACGAAAATGGGCCACAACTCTCTTAGTGTCCCCAAGATCCCAATCCCCATAGAGCGGTAAAGCTTGCACCCTTGAATTCCCATTAAATGGGTAAAAGAAGGGTGGGCAAATTGTCACTCTAACTTCACTCTATGAGATTGCGTCCCGACACGTCACAAAATTGCGAAAAGCACTAAAAGTTCATATTTGTTGAATTTTCCAAACACTGAAAATTTCATAAAATTTGATATATTCAATTATAAATTTTGTATGTAAAGGACATGGCATCCAGCCTTTCCTTCAAATCACCCTGGTTAACAAGATTCCTAGAAGATCTATCGGTATTCCGATATTTCCAAGAGCCGAACGCAGTACACCTCACTCCTAGTAGTGCTTTGCGTCGACTCATTGTTGTTCGTTCTCCAGCGATGATATTGTTCCCGTTTTCGCGGACTCTTCGATCCCCACTTTGTCCGGAGGTTGCGCACGCAACGGCACCTATTTCGCGTAGCAGTTAATTGCAGTCTATGTAACTCTTTTGCTGAAGAATTTGCCAGTCAGTCAGGGGCGTATTTATTTTTTGTGTCTCCCGCTTTATAATTGCTTTTATAAATATTAAGTTAATTTGATATACTGAACTGCTTCAGTACTATTCTTTCGCATCCATTTTTAACGTACATAATACTCAAAAATCAATTAGCGGCTAAGATTACGTTACACTATAACTCTTTAGGAATCAAAGTTGTTCACTTCTATGGCTTTGCGACAAGCCAAAAAAGGTTATCCCCAACAAGTAACATTACCTTTTTTAATAACAAAGAGCTTTTCTCAAAAACTGCTGATTATTTTGAGCTCAAATTTTGCATGTACTTTCAACTTTATAAAACACAGATTTTCAGAGACTTTAATGGATGTACATTCACTTTTCGCAAAAATAACTAGATTTTGCAAAACGAACATTTTTGCCGGTTTTTATTAGTTTTTGAGGAAACGAATCAAACAATCTTAATGTGCTACCTTCATTCCCCGGACCACTAGTATTTCGGCCAACGACAGCGCTAAGAACAAACAAAGACATCGTCCAGGAAGGAGGCTACGAGAGAAATTCGCGCAAAAACCTGTCGTAGGAAAAACCGAAGTTTGCGAACGCAACCCGGTCGTTTTTATAACTCCCGAGGTCTTAACGGAAACCCTTGAGCTTCAGAAGCTTGAGACCCAGTAGTCACGACGAATTTTCATCCTTTTTCGAAAGACTAAGCAATATTTCCGCGAGGGACTGAAGCAATAGCCAGCCCAACGATCATGTTGAGCGAACTCTCGAGAACTTCGGAGATACTCATCTTGGAATCGAGCCACCTTCAACCATCCGAGGCCTATTGAAATGCATTAGCAACTCTGTGAAAAGACGCCCGCATTGTTGACCAGAATCAGGGTCCCAACACCACCGAACGCCAGTTTAGCAAACAACGAAACCAACTATACAACTTCCCACCCAGTCGCTAAAACCATTTTAGAAGAAAAAAACAGATATGTATACGGCATGCGTGTGCGTCTGAGTGTGAGAAAACAAGAATGAAATAAACTAGCATTTCTTGGGGAGCCAACAAAAACCATGGAATAGAATAATATAACCCTAACCACATAAAAAGAGATAGAAGAAGCCATCTGTAGATGATCGGTTCCTGTCGCTAATTCACGGATACCTGCCAACCTTGCCGTGGTTGACTCTATCTTTTCTGATGAAATCCGAGTTGAAGATCCTGATGTTTCTTTTTATTTGTTGGGGAGAGTGTTTGCAAAATGGTAATGAATATTTTTTAAAAGAAACAACCTCGTGCATTAATTCAAGGAAACCATTTCTTCGAGAACAAGATCCCCACAAGGGATCCCCACAATGGCATCCCCACAAGGGATGCCATTCGGTTCGGTTTTGATTCCTCTAGAATCAAACCGAAGGGCCTATGACAAAGCCACCGAACGCGTCCTCGGATTGCGGATAGAGGGTCCCTGTACCAAGGG
>NC_046666.1:115073921-115076711 GCF_010883055.1 Belonocnema kinseyi | reverse complement strand
TCTGTCATAATTAAAATAAATAAAACTTATCAGTCATTAAAAAATAGGTGAACATAAAACTTTTTCCGATAATTTAATAAAATTATAAGTCATAATTTATGACTTATAGCACATAAATAGCTATGTAACGATATAATATTTAAAATTTTAATTTTAAAAATAAATAATTAGTTTTCATTATATAACCACTAACTAATAATTGTGAATCATTAGAATAATTATATAATAAACACTTAATATTCGAGTGTTAAATAAATATGCAGTACATCATTTACATTTATGGTAACTCGTGTAATTGTAATTACGGTGGTAACTCATTTTTAAAATTCTCTAACTTAAGCAATTGCCGACGCGGAACGTCTGAAAAATGTAGTCAGATTTTGACGGAGGCTCTTATTACATTATATGAGCAATCTCCCAACTCATCTCTGGTATTGGTTTGATGTAGATAGATAGATAAATGTTTATTTTTCGGTCTGCTGGCCTTAAAAATTGACTTGCTTACACTTCCATTTTTTTACAGAATTTTCTTACAACTACGTCTTACAAAGTACTATCCATCCACACCTTATAACTAATCCGCACGCTCCTATAGCTTAACCTTCCTCGCTGCACCTCGCCTCGCACGCATTTCGCTCTTTTGTCGCTATGCCTGGCATTACCAGCCTCTGTCTTCGCGGCTAACACCTAATACTTAACTACTATTTACAATATTTACATTTCTTTTACATCTACTTCCTCTCCTATTTACAATATTTCCTTCTCCATTCCTCTTCCTCCTTCCTTCTCTTCTTCTCTATCTTACCCAACAACCCCTTCAGCCATGCTACTGCCCTTTCGTCACCCCTTTCAAGCAACAATACTTCCATGCTTATCCTCCTCCTTTCCACCTCTTTACATTCCTCCAACCAATTCTCTCATTTTAAATCCCCCTTCCCGCACAATTCACCCATCCTCTTCTCTCCAGAAAGCCAGAACCTATTATAATTCTCCATGCAACAGCACCTCATTCTCGCCATAAGTTCCTTCCTTCCTCGTGCATCCTTCTCACTTTATCCATCTGCAATCCATTCGTTCTAAAATAGCTTTCCCTTTACACCTCCATCTTTGCACCACTACGTCTGTTCTCTTTCTCCCACTAACACTCCCTAACCAATTTACTTCCCCCCCTTTTCCAAAAATTTCTCCTCATATTTACACGATCGACTCCCTGTTATAATCCCTAAGTTCGTTCTTGCTGTCTCCCTCCTGACAATATAGTTCAGCGTATTCCTTACCAACCCCAGTATCCACTTTACATACCTCTCCTGTACCCTATTTACCTCCTCACTTACATTCCAACCCCACACCTCCACTTCGTAAAATAAGACACTTATCACTAGCGAATCAAACAATTGCATTCTCCTTTCAAAATCATCTGCGAACAATCTCTTCCCCAGCCCCCACACCTGCCTTATCAGCACATTTGCCCTTCTCACTATCTCTTTTATATGACCATCCTCTCCCTCATTTCTTCGAAATAGGAATCCCAGGTACATAAACTTTTTCACTTCCTGTACCGCTTTTCGCTTCCACATCCACTCTCCTCCACCACCTCTCCCACTTTCTTTCCTGAACACCATAACCTTCGACTTGTCAGCATTTAACTCTAACCTATTCATGTCCTATATTCGTCTCCTAATATACCTCCCTTACCCTCTGGATCAGGTTCCTCTTTACTCCTCTTTCTTCCATTGCCTCCCAGAACCTCCCCCTATTCACTGACAGGAACGCGCTCTTTAGATCTACAAAAAACGCGTGCACTTTGACACCCATTTTGGTTAATTCTCTATCCACCACGTGTTGCAAGACGTAAATATTGTCAATAGTGCTCCTTCTCTCCCTAAAGTCCGCCTGCGTCTCCGGCAATATTCCTTCCCCCTCAACATCCTTTCGCAGCCTATCTGCTGATACACTCGGACTTAACTTTAGTCTCTTCCATTTGCGACTCTATGTGCTGTACCCCGAATAATCCTGTTGTGAAGACATTCAAGGCTCAATATTCCGCGACCCCCTTGACGGCGTGAGATGTACAGTCGCGGAACGGAAGACTTAAGATGCATGCTTTTGTTCATGTGCATAACCTTTCTTGTCCCGATATCAAGAGATCTGAGCTCGTTCTTCGTCCATGGAACTACTCCAAATGAATAGAGTAGTACCGGGACATCAAGCATGTTCGTTGCAGATACTTTGTTCCTCGCCGACAGTTCGGAAGACCAAATCTGTCGGATGAGACGTTTGTACCTGCTTCGGAGAGTATCCTTTATCGATGTCACATCCTGAATGCGGCTTTGTGGCACGCCCAGGTATGTATAAGTCTTTCCAACGCAAAGGTGTTGTATGGCGCTTCTATCAACGATCTCAGGATCTTCAGGTACTTTCGATCTGTAGGTTGCCGCACAAGTACCCGTCGGAATGGCGCAGTGCTAGAGATAGTGGCAATAATGTAAGGCAAAAGAGGAGTGGGCTCATGGTGCCGCCCTGAAAGACACCTCTCTGAAACGTGACCTTGTTAGGTGCCACACGATTTTTGCCAAATGAGATAGTAAATCTGGTTTTCCAAAGCGACATCAATCTTTCTATGCACCTAACTATTTGCGGATGAACCTTTAAGATTTCCAAAAGAAAGATGATAAGTCTATGGGATGAAGAATCGAAAGCTTTCCGATAATCAATCCAGGCCATCGATAGGTCACGCTGGTAGAATGCTGCATCTTTGCAAACACATCTATCGATGAGCAGGTTCTCCCG
>NC_046666.1:115072062-115073821 GCF_010883055.1 Belonocnema kinseyi | reverse complement strand
TTGTCATAAGGACAACCGCAGGATTTCGCCGGGATAGTATTTAGAACACTATAAATCTTTAAAAGTAGAGGAGAGTACTCGAATATTAGATATTCTCGTAATATGAGAAAACGGGGTATCAGCTAAACTAAGAGACCCACTCTGTTAGTTCTATCACTAACTTGTAGCCCTTGAAGAAAGAGTAATTTCGTGGTATAGTCAATTTTTCATTGGGCTTCTAATTCTAAAGATTATAGGCGAACTTTTTGTGCAATCGATGGTGGTCGTGTTCTTGGAAGGGAATTCTTTAAACCCTATTTATTATTCATTAAATATGTATTTAGCAGTGAAGTTTGTCTGGAGTGATGGGGATTGAATAACTAAGTAGGAAAATATCGATAGTGTTGAAGTTTTTTATTGTACAGGTCAGGCATAGTAAGTGTATAGTTGCACGGTGTTGTTCTCATAATATGAGATACCTGTGGTTTTTGTAACGCTGTGACTGCGCGGGGGAAATTGGTTACAAAAATGTTTGTGACTACTGCAAAAACTAAATATATCTAAATAGCAATAAATTTATACTTAGGAAACATAGAATGCAGTTTTTCATAAAAAATAATACTTTATTTTGCATTTTGTTAGCTATTTCCTGGGGTATATCATATTATGAGAATAGTTGGACGAGTTTGGAAAAAGCACTTTTTTAAATTTTTTGTATTTTTAGCATAAAAAAAATTTTTAATAAAATTTTTTATTTGAGGTTCTTATGACAAACTAAATTTCCGTTCAAATGACCTATATTACTTTTTAATTCAGTACATAGAATTCCGACAATCACGCCGAACAGAGTTGGTATCTCATATTTGGATACTCTCCTTTATACAGGGTGGACACGCTGGGGCTTCCATACATGGCCAGTTGAATGCTACCCGAATTGCACAATATCAGGGGAGAAGCCATTATACAGAGGTATTTTCATATTTCGCGCCTTTAAAGTTGCATTCGGATCGGCCATTCGGCCAAGTCCGTGCATCTTCGGATCAAGTTTATGAGAATTTCCATGGTTGCGTTCGAAACTTCAAGCCGTTATGTTCAGATTCACCTGTTTGCCCTATTCGCTGCCAGTAAATATAGGCAATGTCAATTTAAAGTTTACGCATGTAATATTTCATTCACTTTATTTAAAACATATCCTGTCTATTCATGACATAACTTTTGTTATGCAGTAAAAATAAGCGTTAAACACCATTCACTCTTCGCCCACTAGAAGCGCAGAATATTATTACTATTTTATTGTATTTGTTACTGAGCAGCTATTCTATAGTGTGATTAGCAAAGAAAAAAAATTACGTTTACTTCTCAGTTCACATGTCTCACTTCATTATTAATTAAACACTTTTATTATTTGTAATTACTATATAACATAACCTATTTTGTTTTGACACTTGTGTCCGTTTGAAGTTTCGAACGCAACCATGGAAACTATCATAAACTTGATCCGAGGATGCACGGACTTGACGGAATGGCCAATCCGAAAGAAACTTTAATGCCGCGAAATATGAAAATACCCCTGTATAATGGCTTCTGCCCTGCTGTTATGCAATTCGGGTAGCATTCAACTCGCCATATATGTTAGCCCCAGCGTGTCCATCCTGTATATGCATTTTAGCTACAAACGGTATATTAATTAATACAATCTGTAACTGATAAACATATGTTATAATAGTTACTTAATTTTAGCGTTTCAGAGACAAATTTAAGGTATTATAATTGACAATAT